>NC_060123.1:263177916-263480946 GCF_021461395.2 Schistocerca americana
TTTGAAGCAGGGCTTGCCACTATGCCATCGTTGTTCGTTACTCTCACTTATTCTGCCTTTTTCTTGACATTACTTTTTCATATTTTCCGAGGCCTCCTTGTCTACTGGTGCCATCCCCTGCTTTCCTAAATATCTCCAGAGTATTCGTGCAAGCACAAGTGTTTCAGAGCATACCGTTCACTGCAAATTGTTGAAGTGGGACGCTGCAGCAAACTACCGCTATGTTTTCCTACGTTTACCCAACGACTTAGACAAATATGAGTGCAGTGAGCACGTGATCATCTAGCTTGGACCGTGGATAAAATAAACCTGTCACTTGATTACGTTAATCACGTTTCTTGTTACACCACATCGACGTTCATGTCCAGATATGCCTTAGTGCAGGAGAACAGCTGTGTGAAACATACGCCACACAACAGATGTGGGATGGTGGGGGCAGTGTTACTCTATGGGGGACATTAATAGAGAAGCTAAGCTGATTCGAGCACGTTGGCAATTAGACAGGCAACTTGCACAATAGGTTAAGTGGCATTTGTACTATAGCGGCAACCACAGTCTTAGATACTTCAAACACTCAAACGTCACAGCAGGTGTCTTCACAATTTCCTGTGTACAGAATGGTGGGAAATTCAAGCACTAGTACAGCTAGGAGAGAACGGGCACAGTCTGTATTGTGGCCAGATTTCCCTCCTTCCCTACGATGTCGTCAACGACGTCAGGCAACATTGCCAGATTTCCCCAGTCCCTCTGACTTAGACCAATTGTCCTATGCGTAAAATTGTGGCAAATTAAAAAAAAAAAGGTGGAACATCAGACTAGCCAAGGTTTCCCCCACACCTATGGAGTCACTGTGGAAGTAATCTGTTTGTGTAAATTGGCTGCAAATTCAAAAACCTGAGAATGGCACTTATCCCATTATTTGAAAATCCTAAGATGCTGGTCCACAGGACAGCAATGCAGCTCTGTGATATCAGAATACAAGTGGGCAGATCTGGTGATTCTGACGTAATAGGGCTGTACCGATGTCCCCTGGTCTGCCATCTTAGATTTTCAAGACATGGGGTAAGTGCCCATCTTGGATTTTTTAACTCTCCCCCCCCCCCCCCCCCGACAATTTGCACTTGGGACAAGCAACTTTATTCCTCTCTGACATCATAAGAGTGGCTGCAAAACCCTGTTTATTTTGATTTTTTCTGCTGTTTTTTTTAATTTCTCGCCATTTTATACATAGGGCAACTGGCCTATCACAGAGAGATGGGACAAATCCGCAGTATTGCATGTTGTCATCAAAGACATCATAGGGGGAGGAGGGGGGGTGAGTGAGAGTGAGGAAGGGAGAAATTTCACAGTAACGTAGTCTGTCCCATAACCTTGTTATCTACATTACTCTTTGAATTTCCCATCATTCGACACTTGAGAGGGTGCTGGTCGAGAGCACTGGTCAATAAAATTGCAGCATCTTGAAAATTGTGTGGTTGTCCATATGGTACAGTTGCCCCTTGGCTAATACTGTTAGTTACGTATCTGCATTGCCCCTGCATTCGAGCCCACTCTCAGCTCTGCTTCCATGCAACCTATGATGTAATCGAAGATACCATAACATGTTGGGATTAAGTGGACATTATTACAGACCACCCGTAATTCCTCATGTCTGATGGCTTCTCCAACTGTGATAGCAACTTCTGTCAGGACAACTGTCCATATCATTCGTTGTGTAACCGTGGTTTGAGGAGCGCGAAGGTGAGCATACTCTAAGATCTTGGCCACAAAATTTGCCTGATCTGAACTCGATGGAACGCATCTGGGGCACTATCAGGAGCCAGCTATGCACAAATTATCGCTACATTGTGCACCGGAATCAGGTGACCTGTGCTTATATGTTTGGAGCCACATAGCTATGGAAAACCTACCGAGGACACTCTGAATCTGTGTCATACAGAATCACTGCTGTATTGTGATCTAAAGTTGGACCAACATGAATTAAGCAGGTGGGCATAATGTTTTGGGCATTAGTATACGCAGCAAGTATCTAGTCCTATCTGTACTTTCCCATACTTCCACTTCTCCTGCCTTTTCTTGTTCATCGATAGCACCTTTCATATGTCCTTTAGCGCTATTTCACACGAGCAGCTTCTAATGAAATGGCATGCCAGTGGAATATTGCTTCAACTGTCTTACTGGATTTGTAAGGTGTCAGGCAAATCCAACACCGTCCATGAAAACCCTGACATGATAAGCAAATCCAGTAGTATGTCACATACCTCCGAATAAATCGTGACATTAAATTAACCAAAGTAATACGAGTAACGTGTGAGCAAATGGAATACCACAGACTAAAACAAGCATGCCTAAATGCATGTCATACCTTCCCACCATGAGACAGACGCAGTTCCGAGGGGGGAAACGAGAAGAGAAGCCGAGAGCAGAACTGTGTTAAGCTAGAAGTCCCTACGATAAGGGACAGACACCCACGTCGCCAGCTAACCAACAGGACCACCCCCCAGCGTATGTTAAAAGCTAGAGCCCTCCAGAAGAACAGTATAGATCTTACGATAACACTAAAAGGGCCACACCAGCCGCAAGTTTTAGCGTGAGACTTTTTCGCGTCTCTGTTACGTTGCAAACGTTGAAAACAGCGCCCCACCACGAAAAGTAACCGACAGGACCACCCCTCAGCCCATGTTAAAAGATAGAGCCCTCCAGAAGAACAGTGTAGATCTTACAATAACACTAAAAGGGTCACACCAGCTGCAAGTTTTAGCGTGAGACTTTTTCGCGTCTCTGTTACGTTGCAAACGTTGAAAACAACGCCCCACCACGAAAAGTATAACGTTTCTCATTGGATAGACAGAATTTTTGTAGGCGGAGCTTAAGGTTAACATTGAGACCCTGATTGGTCAGATGAAAACACAGCCAGATAGTTTTTTTTAAACCAACTTCGGTAAATTGTAGTAAGGAGAAGTTAGGAGGGAGTTGCTTCCGAGACGGCGAGGTGAGCGGAGCTGTGCTGCCCGCCGCCCCCTGACGAACAACGACAAGGTAATGAACGCACGCGATGCCGCATTTTTGAGCGCATAAGGCTTCACTCAGAACTGCAGAAGTCTCATCTGTTACATCCCCTTTCTGCGTAATACTAGTGTCGATCATCAATTAAAGCTCATGGTATTCACATTTGCTACATAAGTTAAAATCTGAAACGCGATGATTTTTCTGTTATATAATTATTGAGAAGCCACATCAGCCACTGTAATTTACGACAAATCAGATAAGTAATTAAAGATAATTGAGGCTCACTGTAGACCATTTTGATAGTTTTCTCTTTTGTGAAACTTAATTTAAACCTAGATTATAGATGTGATATGGCATAGGCCATCCTTCGATCCATTGTAGAACTTGGAAACCCATTCAGGGAATATTCGTTCACATTTTTGTTGAACGCAGTTGGTTTTTATCATCCTGTATTAAAACATTTCCTTTTATCAATAGTGCAATTTATAAACAATGTTTTGTGAGTAGAATAAAATTTCCAATGGTAAACTTAACTGCTTTTTCGACCTTATTTTACCAGCTAACTAAAAATAGGAAAGCCTTGAACCCCTTCCACTAAATTTAGTTAGTATTAAGATTCTTTTACAGGGAGTGCAGTGGAGCTGACGCTGAAATCATTAAGTATTTGGTTATATCATCGCTAGTCTCACTGAACTCTTCTGAACTCTACATGTCATGTGTGGCCTGGCGTCTCCTTACCAGCAACAGATCCCAGGTTCAAACTAGTCAATACCCTAAAAAAACACGCTCAGAGAGTCGTTGCGCGAAAGTGGTAGGCAGACACGACTTAGAACAAACAGAAACCACGCAGAATGTTAGAGATTCACGATTTCCTGTCAGAAAAATTACACTATTGAGGAATGAATAGAAAGTGTAGCACTAGCTTTTGGCACTGTTAAATAACCTATATACTAAATAGCGTGGTATGTTAGGGATAAACCGAATGAGGTTGCACTTTTTGTAGAGATTGGCATTGTACTCATGGCAATGGAGGCTCCAGTCTTCATCAGTTCATCTTGATCCCCATGGTTTCCCTAAATTACTTCAAGCAGTTGTTGGCCTGGTTCTACTATATGGCCACTGCCGAATACCTGTCTGACTTTTTCAAACTACACTTGTAAGTACATAAATGCCTGCATAAATAAATCATGCTTCTTTTTGTTCTTAAGCTGCAGTACCATAATATGTACAATATCCTTGTAAAAGTGATCCAAAGTTAAATAAAACAACTTGCACTACTGTAGGTACTACTGCTACTACCACTACTTTTATTGCTAAAGTATGTGACAACTGTGAAATCGAAGTTATATCTGGTTTTCCCCAAGGTCGCTTGATAGGTCCTCAACTGTTCCTATTACACATAGATGATTTGGGAGAAAATCTGTATTTTCTTGCAAATAATGCCTTTATTTACCGTCTAATGAAGTCAACAGGTGAGCAAAGGACTGTATTTTACTGTTAGAAGACTTAAAATAAGTGCAACCATTTTTTTCAACAGAAATTACTTCGTAACGCTTGTCCATCTTGTTCATTACAGTTTCCCAGTATGCGACTTAGTACATAGGATTGGTTGAAGTCATCGAAATATTTTAAAACACGGCTGCTCTTTTCATGTAATCATGACGTGCTAAGTGCAGCTGTGTGAAGCACTGTCAATTTGACACTGATCATGAGATATAAAATTGACGGAAAACCCCTCCCATCTCATTATTTTCCTCATCCAGTAGGAAACCCCTGAACCAATAAGATTTGAATTCCCCCTTCTCGCTCTATCATCCTTTGTAACTAGTTCATGTAGGTAAGAAACGAGGGTTGCCTAGCTTTCAGCTACCTACTTTCATCTCCTTTTCAAGGTCCGAAATACTTAGATCTTCGTAAAAAGGAAAGTTCTTACGGTTTTTTATAGATTAGTGGATAAGACAATAAAATATTCTCGGACAATTTTGCTCTCCATATACGTTTACATACAGAAACAAGCCCTTTGTTTATGTTTGTTAGGTGAAGTATTAGCAATATACAGGTTAATTTTTGATTTATGATGAACATTGTAATGTTCAAATTACTTCTCCATCTACAAATATGACAGGTAGAAAGAAGATACGTCCTCGAATTCGAATGTTGTTGTTGCTGTGGTCTTCAGTCCTGAGACTGGTTTGATGCAGCTCTGCATCTTGGTCTCCCTCTACGATTTTTACCCTCCACGCTGCCCTCCAATACTAAATTGGTGATCCCTTGATGCCTCAGAACATGTCCTACCAACCGGTCCCTTCTTCGTGTCAAGTTGTTCCACAAACTCCTCTTCTCCCCAATTCTATTCAATTCCTCCTCCTTAGTTATGTGATCTACATATCTAATCTTCAGCATTCTTCTCTAGCACCACATTTCGAAAGCTTCTATTCTCTTCTTGTCCAAACTATTTATCGTCCATGTTTCACTTCCATACATGGCTACACTCCATACAAATACTTTCAGAAATGACTAAATGGTTCAAATGGCTCTGAGCACTATGGGACTTAACATCTATGGTCATCAGTCCCCTAGAACTTAGAACTACTTAAACCTAACTAACCTATGGACATCACACAACACCCAGTCATCACGAGGCAGAGAAAATCCCTGACACCGCCGGGAATCGAACCCGGGAACCCGGGCGTGGGAAGCGAGAACGCTACCGCACGACCACGAGCTGCGGATTCACAAATGACTTCCTGACACTTAAATCAATACTCGATGCTAACAAATTTCTCTTCTTCAGAAACGCTTTCCTTGCCATTGCCAGTCTACATTTTATATCCTCTCTATTCGACCATCGTCAGTTATTTTGCTCTCCAAATAGCAAAACTCCTTTACTACTTTAAGTGTCTCATTTCCTAATCTAATTCCCTCAGCATCACCCGACTTAACTCGACTACATTCTATTATCCTCGTTTTGCTTTTGTTGATGTTCATCTTATATCCTCCTTTCAAGACACTGTCCATTCCGTTCAACTGCTCCTCTAAGTCCTTTGCTGTCTCTGACAGAATTACAATGGCATTTGCGAACCTCAAAGTTTTTATTTCTTCTCCATGGATTTTAATACCTACTCCGATTTTTTCTTTTGTTTCCTTTACTGCTTGCTCAGTATACAGATTGAATAACATTGGGGAGAGCCTACAACCGTGTCTCACTCCCCTCCCCAACCATTGTTTCCCTTTCATGCCCCTCGACTCTTATAACTGCCATCTGGTTTCTGTACAAATTGTAAATAGCCTTTCACTCCCTGTATTTTATCCTGCCACATTCAGAATTTGAAAGAGAGTATTCGAGTCAACATTGTCAAAAGCTTTCTCTAAGTCTACAAATGCCAGAAACGTAGGTTTGCTTTTCCTTAATCTATTTTCTAAGATAAGTCTTAGGGTCAGTATTGCCTCACGTGTTCCAACATTTCCATGGAATCCGAACTGATCTTCAACGAGGTCGGCTTCTACCAGTTTTTCCATTCGTCTGTAAAGAAATCGCGTTAGCATTTTGCAGCTGTGACTTGTTAAACTGATAGTTCGGTAATTTTCACATCTGTCAACATCTGCTTTCTTTAGGATTGGAATTATTATATTCTTCTTGAAGTCTGAGGGTATTTCGCCTGTCTCATACATCTTGGTCACCAGATGGTAGAGTTTTGTCAGGACTGGCTCTCCCAAGGCCGTCAGTAGTTCCAATGTATGTTGTCTACTCCCGGGGCCTTGTTTCGGCTCAGGTCTTTCAGTGCTCCGTCAAACTCTTCACGCAGTATCGTATCTCCCATTTCATCTTCATCTACATCCTCTTCCATTTCCATAATATTGTCCTCAAGTACGTCGCCCTTGTATAGCCCCTCTATATACTCCCTCCACCTTTCTGCTTTCCCTTCTTTGCTTAGAACTGTGTTTCCATCTGAGCTCTTGATATTCATACAAGTGGTTCTCTTTTCTCCAAAGATCTCTTTAATTTTCCTGTAGGCAGTATCTATCTTACCCATAGTGAGATAAGCCTCTACATCCTTACATTTGTCCTCTAGCCATCCCTGCTTAGCCATTTTGCACTTCCTGTCGATCTCATTTTTGAGACGTTTGTATTTCTTTTCGCCTACTTCATTTACTGCGTTTTTATATTTTCTCCTTTCATCAATTACCCAAGGATTTCTACTAGCCCTCGTCTTTTTACCTACTTGATCCTATGCTGCCTTCACTACTTCGTCCGTCAGAGCTACTCATTCTTCTTCTACTGTATTTCTTTCCCCTATTCCTGTCAATTGTTCCCTTATGCTCTCCCTGAAACTCTGTACAACCTGGTTTAGTCAGTTTATCCAGGTCCCATCTCCTTAAATTCCCACCTTTTTCCAGTTTCTTCAGCTTTAATCTACAGTTCATAACCAATAGATTATGATCAGAGAGCACATCTGCCCCTGGAAATATCTTACAAATTAAAACCTGGTTCCTAAATCTCTGTCTTACCATTATATAATCTATCTGATACCTACCAGTATCTCCAGGATTCTTCCATGTATACAACCTTCTTTTATGATTCGTGAACCAAGTGTTAGCTACGATTACGTTATGCTCTGTGCAAAATTCTACCAAACGGCTTCCTCTTTCATTTCTTAACCCCAATCCATATTCACCTACTATTTTTCCTATTCTCGAATTCCAGTCACCCAAGACTATTAAATTTTCGTCTCCCTTCACTACGTGAATAATTTCTTTTGTCTCATCATACATTTCATCAATTTCTTCATCATCTGCAGAGCTAGTTGGCATATAAACTTGTACTACTGTAGTAGGCATGGGCTTCGTGTCTATCTTGGCCACAATAATGCTTTCACTATGCTGTTTGTAGTAGCTTACCCGCACTCCTATTTCTTTATTCATTACTAAACCTACTCCTGCATTACTCCTATTTGATTTTGTATTGATAACCCTTGTTCCTCCTGCCACCAAACTTCACTAATTCCCACTATATCTAACTTTAACCTATCCATTTCCCTTTTTAAATTTTCTAACCTACCTGCCTGATTAATGGATCTGACATTCCACGCTCCGATCCGTAGAACGCCAGTTTTCTTTCTCCTGATAACGACGTCCTCTTGAGTAGTCTCCGCCCGGAGATCCGAATGGGGGACTATTTTACCTCCGGAATATTTTACCCAAGAGGATGCCATCATCATTTAACCGTACAGTAAAACTGCATGCCCTCGGGAAAAATTACGGCTGTAGTTTCCCCTTGCTTTCAGCCGTTCGCAGTACCAGCACAGCAAGGCCGTTTTGGTTAGTGTTACAACGCCAGATCAGTCAATCATCCAGACTGTTGCCCCTGCAACTACTGAAAAGGCTGCTGCCCCTCTTCAGGTACCACACGTTTGTCTGGCCTCTCAACAGATACCCCTCCGTTGTGGTTGCACCTACGGTACGGCCATCTGTATCGCTGAGGCACGCAAGCCTCCCCACCAACGGCAAGGTTCATCATTCATGGGGGGGGGGGGTCGAATTCTAACACATATTTAATTTGTTTCCTGTAAAACATCTGCTTTACAGCTGAAACTATCAGTTCCATTCCTTCCCGCAGATCTTCTAGCTGAGATCATTTAGGAATTAGTTTAATTTCTCATTTCTGCTTAATATTGTTCTTATAGCAATCCACATTTTCCTTGGTGTAAGCTACCTACCCTTCTGTTGCATATTCGTGTGAAATTTCCATATACAATTTAAGTTTATAATTTTTGCAAACGAATGTCCATTAAATGCAGTTATTCCATTGGTTTTAAGCACTGCAAACAGTTCTTCTGTTGCTAGATGCACAACGCCAAGTCCATCACATTTAGGTACAATGTAACAATTCTTTTTACGCAGATACAGCTGGGAATGGAGCTTTATGATCAGATTTTTAGAGTGGCATTTAATGTAGAAAACCATATGGATTCCATTGATTTCGGAGAGTACTCCTACACATGACCAATTTCCGTTGCTCTCTACTGTAAACGCACATTTTATGTTCCCTAGTTGTTGCCAGATTTCGCGACACACTGAGTTTAAAGCAATATGTGAACCTAGCTCTTACGTTTACAATAGATTCTTCTTTTTCTAACTGCAATTTATATACATTCCTTGTGGCAGTTGTTTTCATTGAAAACTCCAGTTTTCATTACTTAACTTCGATGTCCTCCATTTTTTCTTTTTCGTACGCGTAACAATAATCGTGCTGAGGGGAGGAATTTCCCCAAAAGGGAATGATTTTCGTCTGTTCAAAACAAACTTTTTCTTAAGCTTTGTTGAACAGCAGTTTTTGTTAACACCAGACCTAGTTCGGCAATATCTGTATTGTGGAGAACAATGACGTTTCCCTGTTTTAATATATTATCTCCATGTAATACTTAAATCAGCTTTGTTGGAATATGTGTTAAGAAGCCGCACGTAGTTTACAGGTAGATTATTAACACTGTATGCACACAGAACATAATTTATAAGCTTTTCTCAGTGCTGAGTATCTGGAAGACTTGTACACCAGTCAGTTTGCGATATTTTTACTACCCGAGTGGAGAAACCCCAGTGGAGAAACTGCAGAACAGGAGCTGTTCTTTAAGTTATTCGTTGACACACACCACGCGGACGTGGTTGGCACAGAGTACGGTGGGGCACACTCCAAATACTATTTGCTAAAGTTTAAAAGGCTTTAACAGTCTTACGCAGTGTCAGCCACGCGGCCCATTTTGTAGTTGTAAACTGAAATGTTCTTTAGCCCAGGAGGATAGACAAGTTTCTCATAGTCACATGCCTGGGCACTATAAAATCAATAAGGAGGTTACCGATAACTCTGTTAGCTCCCGAGATTGTGGTCTGACATTTAAATTTAGTATATATCTTTCCAGTTTGAGGTCATTCACGTTAATCAGTCCAGCTAAACTGTCTTTTTTTGTCCACACGCATTGCTGGTTCCGTGCAGTCTCCCTCCATGTAGAAGTAGTGGCTTCATTTTAGGCAGTCGCACATCTCGAGTTTATTAAAAATTCCTCCAAAATCTTGCATTATGTCCAAATGCAAAAGGAAATAGTCGCCTACACGTCTCTGCTGCAATATTTGAGACTTCTTTTTTTAATGATGGCTAATTACATTTTATATGGTAAAGGCATAAAGCACTCCGTCTTCAGGCCACAAGTGCCCATCGGGACCATCCGACCGCCGTGTCATCCTCAGTTGAGGATGCGGATAGGAGGGGCGTGTGGTCAGCACACCGCTCTCCCGGTCATTGTGATGGTTTTCTTTGACCGGAGCCGCTACTATTCGGTGGAGTAGCTTCTCAATTGGCATCACGAGGCTGAGTGCACCCCGAAAAATGGCAACAGCGCATGGCGGCTGGATGGTCACCCATCCAAGCGCCGGCCACGCCCGACAGCGCTTAACTTCGGTGATCTCACGGGAACCGGTGTATCCACTGCGGCAAGGCCTTTGCCATGGTATAGGCATAGAATATTTGTAATTGTTCAGAAAGGTTCCCAGTGCTTTTTGGCCGATTTTTTTCCAGCATTTCTCTAGTTATCACACTGTCGTTCCTATTTAGAAAAAAAGGTAACTCCAACTTGACACTGTCTTGCAGATACGAACTTTGAGAATTTTCAACGTTGATAATAGTTCAGTGGCCCACACATCTTCTTTAACACTGCAGACAGTCCCATCTCTAATTGCTCTTGACAGCCACTTGACCACACATCAAGTGCTGCGCTGAGTGTTGCTCGTCAGTCTGGGATCCGTAACAGATGGGATCGTTAGAGTAAAGACAGTCCAAAGAACAGCAGTCCATCTCGCCATTGGGTCATTTAATAAGTGTGAAACCACCACGGAAACGGTCTCCAAATGTGTTGTACATCTTCATTTACTGTTGAAATTAGAGCTTGTACGTTCCTGGATGAGTTAATCCATACATTGCTTCCCCCTGTGTACATCTGACGAGAAGACAATGAAGGTAAAATTAAAGAGATTCGAGCTTAAGAGTAATTGTGCTCCCTGCGGATCATTCGCGACTGGAACAGGAAACGGGGATACTGAGAGTGGTATACATGAAGGCCTCCGCAACACACCATAAGGCAGCTTGCAAAGTACAGATGTAGAAGTGATGAATAATAATTGCGGAGAGAGACTAAGACTTAACTGTGGTAATTGTGTTCAAGTCGATGTAGGTTGCAGAAGTTACGTAGAGGTGTAACACCTGCAAAGGATGGACTAATGCGGAGCGCTGCATAAGAGCTGTCATCGGGCTGAAGACCGAAACATCAAGAACAAAATCAACAAATAAAACGACAAGGTTCACTATGTTAAGCGACCAAGTTTCAGCGTAGCCATGTAACTAATAATACGGTTTGAGCAATTTGGAAGAAAGGAAGCACGATACAGCCGTGTCAATACTTGCTAGCGGGGACAACACATGGTTGTTGCAAATATTTTAGCGTCTTGCCGCTTGGTATGAGCGCGCAACGGTGCGGCAAGTTCTGATGCCATCGTAGATCGAGCGAGCGAAGTCGCCGATCGCAGCACACAGGGGGCGTTCATACAAAGCTCTGCAGCAAGCATTTTGGTGTCGCTGAGACCGCGAGATGGATCGCTGGGTCTTGTCAAGCAGGTAGCAGTTCTGGAGTGGGCCCGCGGTGTGTCGAGTTGCCTGTGGATGGGCAGGTCGCTGCAGTGTGCCTACTCGAGAGTACTGTTGCTACGAAAAGAGCCCCGAAATACATTTTAGTGGTGCTGTGCTATGACTTTCTTTGGATCATTAAATTTCAACAAAACAAAATATATTATGTTCTTATTATTCTGGATCTGGCTTTCTATTAAAGAAACATTTTTTCGTTACTGTAACTCGCCATAAAGATCAACATATCTTCCTTACTTTACAGTTATTGAAAAGGTTAATGAAAATTATTTCGTTATCAATACTGATGTTACAGTACGCAATGATTGTTCAACATCAAAATTTTGCAGCGGGTTTTTGTTAACAGTAAAACCCCAATAAGTACCACGACTAACACGAGAACATGAGACTATTATCAGAGAAAAAGATGTTTTTACTATAAGGTTTGCCAGACCAAAACTACGCACAGCAAGATTTCTTTTATGTTATGAAGGTAAATTATCTTTTTGCACTGTTAATAATATATTATCAGCAGCCCGCGTCAACCTGTAAAACACATCATAGAATCTGCTGCTCTGCTCTGCAACTCCGAAATCTGAAAGAAATAATTTTAGTTCACTATTACCTGCCCGCTTATTTGCGGTATGATTGGTTTAATTTAATGCAGTTTGAATGCGCCGCGGCAGCGGCTCGTTCGTTCGTAGCGCAGCTCTGCACCATATTTAAATAACTGAAAATGTCTTAAAGGGATGGGATAAAATGCCAGGCAAGCTTATTACAAATCATAATGCAAGTTTTCACTAAGTAACTCTTGAAACGTCCCCTTTGAACAATTTTACATGACTGTGCTTAAACTGACACACAATATTTTGTTAGCGCAACGCAATCTGACTTTCAAAATTCCCTACAAAAGAATGGCCCTGACTAACATTAAACTATACCTTTCACAAATCACTTACCTCACAAAAATATTCGCTGCTCAAGCTACTGCAATACAGCGAGCGCCACTACTGCCAGCTAAATAAAAGATTCAAACTATGCGAGGCACTAACTACTGATAGGGATAGTTAGCAAATGAAAGATTTTAATAGAGAACAAACAATGTATTTACCTTGATATCATCATATATAAATATAGCAGTTCATGACAAATTTCAAAACTCCGCCATACTCTCTCCCCACATCCACCACTGCTGGCGGCTCACCTCCAACTGCGCAACGCTACGCGCTATTAACAGCCAGCTGCCTAACACTACAATGGCGAGTATTACAACAATGCAAAGCAGCCACAGACTGCACACAGCACAGCCAGTGATTTTCATACAGAGGTGGCGTTACCAATAAAAAACCTAAACAGCCTACTTACATAGCCCCCATGCTCCCCACAAAAAATTTTACAAATTGGTTTGGGCAGTGGCCAATACAGATTTGAAAAAAATTTCATAATTACAATAACAAAGAAATCAAATGCACACACTTATTGATACAATGTTGGTCAAAAGCTCAAATTTTCTCACAGTCCATAAAGACAGTCCTAATCGTTCATCACAGTAAAATAGCAGTGTTTTTCTCAAAGTCTGAGCAGTAAAAGAAAATGCACACAGAAGTAGTGGATTTCCATGCTGTCTTGAAGAAGTAGTGTTGTCCTTCCAATGGAAAGACAGTGCTGACTCTTGACATGCAGACAAGTAATGGGCCACAACAGAGCAAACCCACAGCAGAGTCAATCGAAGTTTTGAAGAGTATTGGTAGGTCATCACAGAGCTGACCCACTGTAGTCCTGGTAGAGATTACGGTATTGGTGGGCCACCACAGGCGCAGACCCACTGCAGTCCTTGTAGAAATAATGGTACTGGTGAGTCAGCAAAGACGCAGACCCACTGTAGTCCTTGTAGAGACGGCCAGCAGCCATCTGTTGCAAATGTGCAGGTGCACAATCACCATCGAAGAGTCTTGCGGACAATATAGCAAGTCCATAAACCACCACTTGTGTAGTCACAAAGTTTCTGGAATTGTCCTTAGAACCAGCAATGCTGTTATCCAGTCCCTTGCTGAATCATTAACACACGTGCAAACACTATCAGTCCCTACTTCTCACATATTGTCCATATACTATGACCAACGGAAATGTGTGCAGTGAAATGAATGCTTACAAGTTACTTAGTTTGATAAACTGGTGTCAATTACAATTTTATAACATGAGAATACAATAACAAAGGTACAGAATACATCATTTAAAACATAACAATACAGATAACATTTGTAGTACAGGCTTTACAAAAGAATCGAACTAACATATACATCAGTGGAATTATGACATGAGTACATACATAAAAGATCACAATAACTTTTGAAACATCAACTTCACACATGAGCATTAAAACAGAACAGAATAAATAATGTCTAAACATCTTTACAAAGTAAATAACATACTATAAACGCAAATTATATTTGGGGATAACAGTATTCCTCATCATAGTGAATGTAGCTTAGTACTAGAAAAATTCTACAACATAAGTCTTATCAGATAAACACATAAAGACAGGAAGTACACAAATACACAAGGGTACACAAACACATAGCATAATAATACAAAAGGAAAGGACAGGGTTTGTTTTACTGCAGTATTTTGCATACAAAACTTTCTTTACTTCTTGGAGATCTCCCTTCATTCATCATTATTCCCAAAAAGTTCTATCTATACCTGCTTTCTGTATTCTATTCATATTTCTTTCAATATAATTATTTCTCAGTGTACAATACTCATTTTGGCCCATTTGTTGCATTAATTGTAATAACAATGCACTGGTGTCTGAAACATGTTCCTCAGTGCATTTCGTCAGTGAATTTGCACCGGCAACATTCACATTTTGACAAGCGGAAAATGTGTCTTGACTCATTTGAGAAAACGGTGAGGACGCAAAACCTGAATCTACAGTATTTGCAAAATTGTGTCGTGTCATTCCCGATTCCTGAGGCGAGCTGTTGCCGACCGATCGATCGATAATGCTTCCCTCTTCACTAATTGTTTCACTGTCCACGCCATTGTTTGCCGCCCGCTCCATTTCCCTATGCACAATTACCAAATTACTACTTTGAACATCAGTTAATTCATTACTCGGTGGCGCTAACACACTACTTTCATTTTCACTGTCATTTCTCAGTTTACTTTGGAGCCTAGTATTACGTTTTTCACACGCCATTATTGTCACAGTATTTCACACGACAACACAGAAAAACACAATTTGAAGATCAAAAATAAGAGAACACATTAACATAGCACTGAAAATAATATCTAGTTAATTGCAGCTGCGAAATACTTGGTGCAAATCTACATGCATGCCACAACTGTTTTACTGTACAACAATGAAAGACTGCAACTACAAAGGAGATTCTCTCTACAATTACGCGCTAGCAATAAGCAAAATCTACACTAACTACACAAACTACACGAAAAAATCAGAAGATTCCAGTGAGGTATCCTCGGCTAAGGGTCGACATATGAAACGTCCCCTTTGAACAATTTTACATGACTGTGCATAAACTGACACACAATATTTTGTTAGCGCAACGCAATCTGACTTTCAAAATTCCCTACAAAAGAATGGCCCTGACTAACATTAAACTATACCTTTCACAAATCACTTACCTCACAAAAATCTTCGCTGCTCAAGCTACTGCAATACAGCGAGCGCCACTACTGCCAGCTAAATAAAAGATTCAAACTATGGAAGGCACTAACTACTGATAGGGATAGTTAGCAAATGAAAGAGTTTAATAGAGAACAAACAATGTATTTACCTTGATATCATCATATATAAATATAGCAGTTCATGACAAATTTCAAAACTCCGCCATCTCTCTCCCTACATCCACCACTGCTGGCGGCTCACCTCCAACTGCGCAACGCTACGCGCTGTTCACAGCCAGCTGCCTAACACTACAATGGCGAGTATTATAACAATGCAAAGCAGCCACAGACTGCACACAGCACAGCCAGTGATTTTCATACAGAGGTGGCGTTACCAATAAAAAACCTAAACAGCCTAATTACACTCTATTTAAAACATTTAAACAGATTAAGTTATTACACACCTTTCCAAATCAATGTCTAATGGCGTCCCTCTCTCAATCGTGACAAAAGAATGCTACGCAAGCGTACTATATAACGTCACAGGTTCTTCCTACTCACGTAACTACAAGAAGACGGCAGAGAAATTAATGTTCGGGTTTTACTATTTATAGTATTCACATATTCTCATCTTTGTTTGATATTTAATAAGTGTCGTCTGTGGCGGTTTCAGTACTCGCCGACACAGATATTTAAAAAAATCAGTACATAATTCTACACAAGAACAAAACATGACACATAATGCTATCTCTTTATTACGTAAAGTTCGCACAATCGTTGTCCACGCAATTACAATCATCCAGTTCAATTATTCTTTTCTCCTTTTCTTTTTTACCACATATAATACGTCTTTTGCTAAGAGACGTTACAGTCTTGTCAAGCAGGCAACAGTTCTGGAGTGGGCCCGCGGTGTATCAAGTTGCCCGTGGATGGGCAGGTCGCTGCAGTGTGCCTGCTCGAGAGTAAAGTGACAAGCTGCTACCAGGGACATGGACACTGGACATCAGTCCGATGTCGGTGAGCCCATTCGTTCCGACCATCTGGGCCGAGTCTCCTTGAGTTACTAACTGACAGACTGTATCTATTTTTTTAACGAACACGCCTCCATTTGACTGTATTGTTGTTTATATAATTTTGACCCACGTTTCGGCCTTTTATGCCATTTTCAAGTGACTGAGTTTATGTCATTAACATACAATGCAGGACATCAAGCTCAAAATTGGCCAGAATTTAAGAAAAATATTCGCTCCCCCGAATTATGGTCAATTTGTTGCGTGACGTCCTGCAATATATGTTAATGAAATAAACTCAGTCACTTGAAAATGGCATAAAAGCCCGAAACCTGGGTCGTAATTAAATAAACACTACAGTCAAATGGCGGTGTGTTCATTTAAAAATTATTGTATGACTGTTGCTCAGAAACATCAAAAAATGTTAAGACTATATCAGTTGGGAGAGTCCTTGTGATTATACAAGACTGCATGCGCTCGCTTGTGTGGTTTTTAAAAGGGGCGGGAGTACTGTATGCGAATGGTGAAATTGTTAGCGGCAGTTATTTGCACACCTAAGGTAGCCGTGTTGAATTGTACGCACAGAATGTGTCTTTCGTCTGCTACACCTGTAGAAGCCTGAGTAAATTTGATTGGTGTGAGAGAATGGGCAGGTTTTAAGTCCTGTGGTCTTATGTGCCAGGGTTGGTGAAATCTATTCTGTAACACGTACTGATACACCTGAATTGCTTATCATAGAGCTTAACGCATTGTTTGTTACATTTGTTTGGAAGCTGGTGAGTTTCCAGTGGGCGACCGTCGTTCAAACTCATTGCTCACTTGACTATGAATTTCTTATTTAGCCTAACCGATAGCAGCTTAACCTATTTGGTACTGTGTCTATTTGTAGTAAAAAAGGTCAGCGCTCGATGTCTAGCTTGATATGGACCACGTGTTTGATTTAGAGATAAAGGCCAAGGCTGGTTAATTCTGTGTATTTCTCTGTGTTTTGTATGTTTACTGTATAAAGACTCAAAAGGGGCAGTGCCCGAGGTTAATGCTATTTTGCTAATAGGGCTTACGCTCAAATATTAATCTTGCATCTGTGTCCATCTGTAGCCGGCCGATGTGGCCGCGCGGTTCTAGGCGCTTCAGTCTGGCACTGCGCGACCACTACGGTCGTAGGTTCGAATCCTGCCTCGGGCATGGATGTGTGTGATGTCCTTAGGTTAGTTAGGTTTAAGTAGTTCTACGTTCTAGGGGACTGATGACCTCAGCTGTTACGTCCCATAGTGCTCAGAGCCATTTGAACCATTTTTGTCCATCTGTGAATTTAACTGTGTTAATAATTTCACAAGAAGGGCAGTGCCTGAGGTCCAGGTTAAATTTATACGGAGCTACACTCGCTCCGTGGACCAATTTAAAAATTTAATAGCGCTGTTTTTTATGTTGTAATGATGTTGTCAAATGTTTTTAAAGGTTTTGATTAATTAAAGTTTCGTCAGGGCTTTTCGTTTAAATATTTAATTATTAGTGTTTGTTAAGGACTGTGTTAATACAGTAACCCCACATTTTGCTGATTGTTTTGCTGCATATTTGTGAGATTCCATTGGGGTTTATGGCCGGTGTTCGAAAGCATCATTGAACTGTGTTGGATTCGTGTAAGATAAATAGAGTTGTTAAATAAACATTGTATTAAGGTGCTGAGAAGCTGTCCACTTCCGAACCGTTGTGTTCAAGACTGACCTGCTCGAAAGGTTGCCTTCAGTTCGCAATCTCTGTCCTGAAGGGATCAGAACGTCTGATGAAACAACCGTTACAGTGCCATTGAATACGGATTATAAAACGATTGAGGTCGATAGCAAACAGCCATACGACACTCCCGGGCCGAAAAATTTCGATTCGGCCTATTTAAAGCAAGGGAATGCAGACTCTCAACCATAGGTGGAAGCACAAGCGGCCAAAGACACTACTAGCTAGGGCATAGCCACCTATGGTAAACTAACATACAGAAACAAGCGACAAACGTCGGCAAGCCCCTGCATGTCAGCAACACTGACTGGTAATTACCAGCTGCTATTAGAGCCGACAAACCGGCCACAGCAGGGACACCGACGAGCTCGCCCACTCACGCACAAACAATTCGCCAACATCACCCTACACTGTGCATCCGATATATGACCTATCGGACATAAAAACGATAATAAACCCAACTGTTGCAGGTTGCTGACGCTGAACGAGAGGTCTACACCGGCACCCAGCGCCAGCCTCCGAGCAACACAACCGCACAACGTGAAAGGTATCGACATGCATGATACCCACTACTAACAAAGCCTACCCTTGCACGACCTATCGCAGGCAGCAAGACATCCGCTACTGCTCTTACCACCTGACCTAACTATCGCAGAATTTTTTTCCCTTGGATCTTGCCTTGGCGCTTTTTTTCCTCTGCCCTTCAAACCGCTACCCTTCGTTCGACTTCGACCCAATCTATCTCCAAATGAGCGCGTATTAATGGTTAGCCTTAATCAGACGTACGCAAACATCGCAGTACCCACATCCTGCGACACCTCACTTCAGTGAATACTAACCCTTACGCAGAGATGGCAGTAGACCTATTGAGTTGGCCATCATGCCAGTGTGGGCGTGGAGGGGCTCCACCTCTTATATATATAAAAAAAGATGCTAGACAAGTGCGGGCGTACAGGTTGGGCGTGACCTGTGTTCCTTAAACCTCACGCACCCGGCGCGTGAGACAAGCAGCCACTAGAAGTAGACTGAGACCTGCGGCTGGAAGGACCCGGCCAGCTGCCGCGGCAGCCACAGGTGCCGGCGTGGCGCGGCGCCCGGGTCCGTCCCCCACAACAGGTGCCGCGACGGGCCGCCATGTGGCACGCGGCGCTTCGTTTACAGTTAGGCCGGCAAAAAAATCTCCGTCCAGTCGCCCCACGAATCGCGAGCCTCCCATCTCGCTTGCGGTTCACCCATGATCTGACTCCGGACACCCTGTAATTACCCCTCTGCTACCTGTTGCGGCTCTTCCCGGAAAATTGATTTAATTTCTGATTTTAATTTTGCCGCTTCTGAAACAAGGGATGCCTGCGATGCCAAGGGATACAACAAGAAAAAAAAAGTTGGTGCTCTTCTCGGGAGATAGGAAATAATGACGCTGATACGAATTCACGTACAGAAAATTACTACGCTTCAGTGACAATGGATTCATCCAAGGACTTGAGAATATCCTAGTAAATACGGTACCGATCAAAAATTTTCGATGTCCTCTGGTAAAAACTATACACTTCATTTTAATGTAAAATATCTGTACAAACTAAATAAATCAACAATATAGGTACTTTCTCTCTGTATCATTGAATACAGTACAATATGGTTTAGGTTTTAACCTCTTCCAAGTACAGCAGAGTTTCGATATTTCGAGTATCGGAATTACAAGTTTCCCATAAATTCGAGCCTTGAAAAAAATACAGAAAACCTTCCACGATCCGTTTCTCTCACCTGCTGCCTTCCTCGATAGCTGGTCAGCGTGACGGACTTATGTCCTAAGGGGTCCGGGTTCGAGTCCCAGCGGGGTCGGGGATTTTCTCCTCTCAGGGACTGGGTGTTGTGTTGTCTTCATCACCATTTCATCCACATACGGCGCGCAGGTCGGCCAATGTGGCGTCGAATATAATAAGACCTACACCAAGGAGGCCGGACCTGCCCCATAAGGGCCTTCCCAGCCAATGACACCAAACGCTCATTTCCATTGTTTCTCACCTGCTCAGCACAAGGCCTGTTGAACAACTCGCTCCCCTTAGTCGCGTCAACCTTTTGTTGAAAGTCTGAAAGTGTCATTGTCAGTGCAGTACTGTGTTGGGTTTCGTTTTCTTTGTTGGCTGTTTTTGTTTGTACAACACAAAGTGAGTGCTGTAAGAAACGAAAAGGAAATTTGTATTTTTGAAGCACTGAATAGGATTGAGAAAGGAGAAAAAAAAACAACAAAAAAATTGCTCTCAAATACGATATCGGCGAAGTAATTGTTGGTGACTGGCGAAGAAACAGATTAAAAATGGAAAAATTTTCTTGAAGCAAACGCTATGCAGAATCTCTTAAACGGAAAGGACGTCGGAGTTTGAAAAAACAAGTGAGTCGTTGTTCATGTGATTTATTCTTTTTCCCATATAAATTTCCGTAGTTCGCGTTTTGATAGTTTGATATGGTCCCAGTTTCGATCACCTCGAACTATCGACAGTTTACTGTAACCAAGCTTTGCCCTCAGCAGAGCTGAATGAACTCTTGGCATTCTGGACATAAGATTTTGTAGTGTTTTTTGTAGATATTACAGTGCAAAATGTCTGTAAATTTTCCACAGATCTTCAGCATTAGATGACCTCCTTTTACTGACCTGCCTGTCAGGTTCATCCAGTAAGTTTAATTCTATTGAAGTTATGTAACTGACTTGGCCAAATCACATTCTTCAGGACCCTACATTTCTCTTTTCTATTGGCATACCCTCTGAACAGTTTAGAAGCATGTTTGGGATCATTGTCGTGCTGCAGAAAAAAACCAGTCTCAATAGGTCTCTTGCAATATGGAGCTGTGTTATCCTTCCTTCTTTAACGTTCTGTTAATTGTCACACACTTTACCACACGTAAAACGTCCCCACACCATCACCGACCATCTGCCATCCTTCAGCTTTGGCTCACACACTGACTCTTCAAACGTTCTCTAGGAGGTCGACGAAAAATTTCGACGATGTGTTCAAAATACTTTCCACTTAAATTTGTCCTTGAGTAATACCTTGGACCATTATTGCAGTTCCCTGGTCTAATTTTATTCTACCCACTGCAGTCTTTTCATCCTCACTAGTTCGCGAAATAAATACCTCGGGTCGTTATGCAACCTTGTCACGAAGATGGCACTGCACTTTTGAGACAGAGATTGGAGCTGCTCGCATACAATTTAGACCTACTTCTTCTCGAAATTCAGGAGCATTACGAATCGTTTGACGTTTACTCCGTACACATACGAACCGATCTTCCCTGTATTATGTTCCTCGGGGTCTTCGTGATAGCGAAACACTTGCATAGGCACCAATTTCTTAATCCGCTACAATATATATACCAATGTAGACTGGAATATGCCGCCTCTTGTTGCTATTGTCCTACTACATAGCATTCTGGTGCAGAACTACAATTGCAGCACTTTTTCATTTCGAATCCCCTACTTCTGCCCCATTAAGTGGTAATATGATATGAACCCGATCAGGTATACAAACACACTGCTAGACACGGGAATTGTACTGGAAACCAATGCGAACTAATTACTACACAGACGGCTGAAGGGATGAGGCCTAGTCGAACGGACCGAGCGAGGTGGCGCAGTGGTTAGACACTGGACTCGCATTCGGGAGGACGATGGTTCAATCCCGGGTCCGGCCATCCTGATTTAGGTTTTCCGTGATTTCCCTAAATCACTCCAGGCAAATGCCGGGATGGTTCCTCTGAAAGGGCACGGCCGACTTCCCTCCCCATTCTTCCCTAATCCGATGAGACCGATGACCACGCTGTCTGGTCTCCTTCCCCAAACAACCAACCAACCAACCAACCAACCTAGTCGAACGGAAGCGTGATAGGTAAAACGATAGGAATACAGCAATCGGTCGCAACCCCACTGGCTTTTTGTTATGCTTGCATATCCAGATTTCAGCTATAAATAGCCATTTCTGCAGATGTAAGTGAGCTATAACGGCTGTTTATAGATAAAATTTGGATGTGCACAAATAACGAAAAACAAATGGGATTGTGAGTGATTACCGTATTCCTATCATTCCTCATAATAATTTACAGTCGCTCTGCTCAGTGGTTCCGCATGGACTCAAAGCTGATCATAGGTAAAGTCACGTCAGTGTAGTTGTGGATATTCATCAACACACCTCAATGCGAACAGTCAGTCAAATACACAAACAGAGCCGCTTAGTCTTTACACTGTTATACTTGTTTTATTATCATAGCGGGCCTATGTTACAATATTCTAAATGAAATCCCTGTTTTAACTACAAATCCATTGTTGTGATAAGTGATCGGAAACTTTTGACCGGTAGTGTAAAAGATACCGAAACTTTCCTTAGAATATTCTCTTCAATGATATAGTCCGATTTATCGATAGAGTCGCCAGATAACCATACGTTTCCACAACCAAGTCCTGTGTAAGCTCTACCGCCATAATTTTTTATAGATATGACCGTGTTCCTACAGGTCGCCAATCTAACTGTGGGGTAAGAGACACCCTTCAGCATCGATCTCATAAAAACTAAACTATGGCCTAACTGTACTCGGCGTAGCTGTGGTTATTTACCTCAAAATTATTCGCAAAGCAGGGTAAGATCCCTCTGAAATAAAAGATAACGTTCTTTAATTTATTTGTCTTCAAACAATGGAAAACACACCTAATTGTGTCACATTGCCGGCCGGGGTGGCCGAGCGGTTCTAGGCGCTACAGTCTGGAACTGCGCGACCGCTACGGTCGCAGGTTCGAATCCTGCCTCGGGCATGTCCTTAGGTTAGTTAGGTTTAAGTAGTTCTAAGTTCTAGGGGACTGATGACCATAGATGTTAAGTTCCATAGTACTCAGAGACATTTGAACCATTTTTTTCTATAATGATAATAGGAGGTTACGGCGTCGCACCTAGCGCCTGTGTTTGAGCGGCTGGCAGTTGAGAAGAGCTCGCCGCCGGAGGACAGCGGAAGAGGCCGCCGTGGTGGATGATGCGAGGTAGTTCGGCGCTCGACAAGGAGGAGCTGATTCGAACTTCGGTCGTCGTTCTGGAGGAAATAACCGGCCCTCGCACACTGACATGAGGCGAACGGAAGACGTGTGGATGTGTGTGATGTCCTTAGGTTAGTTAGGTTTAAGTAGTTCTAAGTTCTAGGGGACTGACGACCTCAGAAGTTAAGTCCCATAGTGCTCAAAGCCATTTGAACCATTTTGTGTCACATTCAATGTTTTGATGATACTGACAAATTTTAAAGTTAATCCACTCCAGAAAAGTTACGGACGATGCCACATTCCTATTCCAACGAAATATTTCTCTCGGTGTGCTGTTGAACGTTTTACAGTTCGTCACATACCTCTGGCTTCTGACTCTTCCATTAAATGTTCATTAGATCAAGTCTGCTCTCGCGAGCTAGCTTTTAATTCGTATTGTAGAGTCGTCACAACACAACAGCGCCCCGTCCGCCGGAAAATGTGGGAGGCTGCAGAAAATTGTTGAAGTTAAGGCTCGCCGGCTAGCACCTGCTGTTAGGTACTTCACTGGAAAGGATGTTGACGTTATCCTTATCCCTGCAACTGCTTCCATTTCTTAATTGGAGGCGTAATAATACCCACGAGGGTCTTCTTTCATTTAGAAAACAGATTGAAACCACAGGGTGTCAAACATGGAACGTATGATAGATGTCGTATTGTTGTGGTTTTTAGCTTCCTTTGCACGTGCAGAGTGTGTGATACAGCTTTGTAGCATTGAAGCAAAATATTTTCTCTTTTGTGAGGCTCTTTATTACACATCAGCCAGAATTTATTAATTGAAGTGTTGGTTCTGTTTAACATATCTCCTGCACGAACGTGTGTCCGCTTCTTGTGGCTATTTACGACAGGATCAGGCTTCCTTCAGGCTGCAGTAGATGGACTAGTCTTCCTCTAATCATCCCAAATAGGTAGTGGTCTGGGTGTAAGAGGCTGGCTCAAGGTCAAATGATTTCCGCGTGATATCCAGTGTTTATCAACAGCTGTTGTGGAGAAATTCCTAAAAGTCCACGCAGGAGACTGCATCTTACAGAAACACTAAGTGGGAACAGTAAAGGCCTATGAAAATGTCTACATTCCGCTGCTCATTCTGAATGACTGAAAGGGCTAAATGTTATAATTTCGTGCAGCGGTTTGGAGCCCTCGAAATTGAAAAGTTGGCTGGCATTCCCTGAAGGGTGTGGACACCGCGTGTCCTCCAGATAGCAGGTGATGTTTTCGCAGTGCATTTCATAAATCGGGAGAGAGTAATCAAACGAGCTATTTGTTGGTGTGTGGAGAACTGAGAGATTCCGAAAGTGCGTCCCAGTGCTGGGGCGTCGATTTCAGGTTAGACCGTCCCCCGCTCTAGGCGAGTGTTGCCTAGAAACAAGCATTCATTGTATGTACAATCCTTACATCAGACTGTCGAGACGTAGTTAGTTTGATGGCAGCGTTTTCGTGAACGAGATACACTCGGCGGGGTTTAGTAGAAGCCAGTACACTATTTTTCAGAGATGTTTTTGTGACTCTTTCCCTGTTGACACGGAACTGTAGTTGCTGTGATGATTAAAGGCGGGACTTGCTAGTAACCGGTTGGAGACCGTGTACTGAACTGTTGACGATGACCACGTTCCAGTCCAGTGCTCCAAGATCTTCACTTAAATTTCACTAAACCCTCTCAGTTTTCCATTACCTCGCACACTGTGGTTTTCTGTTCCTCCATTTTCCTGTATTTATGTATTTTTATTTCATAGTGATTACCTATGTTCTCCATATACTCTGTTGTTACAGCTGTCAGTTGTATCTTTTACTGAGTTGCTGTACCACTTTTAACCACAAATCACTTGTTGTGATAAATGATCGGAACCTTTTGACAGGTGGTGTAAAAGATACCGAAACTTTCCTTAGAATATTCTCTTGAATGATATACACCAATTTATTGGCACAGTCACCAGATAATTAGCTGTATTTTCTATTTCCAGAACGAAGTCCTATATAATGTAATATCTCTTCAAGCTATTCTGTAGTAGTCTTGTCAAGTAATAATTTATTGTTATTGGAACTGTTAATTTAATGTGAGAGTAAATTATTACGTAGACACCGTTTTTCGCATTTTGTGTTAATATTTTTCCTGGTTTGCTCCCTGTATATTTATTTAATGTTCAGCCTTTTACCTTTTTAATACTCTACCACTGCATTGTCAAAGATGACGTTCACTGTGCGTTCGTGCCTTAGCTAGAGGAATAATTAGATTTCTGATGTTGTTTGGAAGTACTGTGACTTCTGACGACGGCGGTCAGTTAAAATCCGATGATAACCATTTAAGCCGAAAGCAGGTTAACTGTATAAATTGCCGGCCGGAGTGGCCGAGCGGTTCTAGGCGCTACAGTCTGGAACTGCGCGACCGCTACGGTCGCAGGTTCGAATCCTGCCTCGGGCATGGATGTGTGTGATGTCCTTAGGTTAGTTAGGTTTAAGTAGTTCTAAGTTCTAGGGGACTGATGACCTCAGAAGTTGAGTCCCATAGTGCTCAGAGCCATTTGAACCATTTTTTTGAACTAAATAAATTAATCCTGTACAATATCTAATGTATTGTGCTTTTCATTTATTTCTGAAAGTGATTAGATACCTACAGTACTTTGAAATATTGTCTTCGGAATTGTGAGGAGTTTAACCCTGTCTCGCGGGACATCTAATTGTAAAGGTATCAACTAACAGTTGGAAGAGTGAATCACCATTTGACTGTGTATTGCTGTATTTATCTACTGTGCTATCTAGATTTTGGCTTTTATGCTAGAAGTTCTTAGACCACTGACATGTCATATCTGTTAAGACAGTCCATATCAGGTAACTGGGGCTAACACATGTCTTGATAATTGCATGGAAACCGGAATATAATTAGCACAGAAGATAAATACAGTACATTAATACACAATCAAAGAATGGTTTACTCTTTCAAAAACAATTTGATGATTGTAGCTCAACAACATCGAAAACTCTTCCACTAACAGCTGGATTAGCAGATCCGTAACCTCCTGGCTAACCCGATTAAAAGACGAAAGGTCTTGCTTTCAACGCCAGCGTAGCAGTGCAGATGGCATAGGTATCTTGTCCTCAGAAACTAGTGCCGTTCTCAGAATGAACGTGTAAGATCCGCACACGATGAAAGCTTTGGAAACCCCCGGGGAGTGGTGGTCCGGTCGTGATGCTTTCACCGTTTGCGCGGCGCGGCTAGTGAGAACGGGAGCGCCTGGCCGGCTGGACGCGGTGCGCTGCGCTTTTTGCCTCGCCCGCAGGGAGGCAGGTGGGCCGCGCCCGCGCCAGCGCCCGGCGCCATCTGGCACGCCGCCCGCGCCGCCCACGCACTTGTCAGACTGCTCCGGGATGAGCCGGCACCTGCCACGCTGTTGCTTCGCGTCGCTGCGTCCGGCCGCTCCTGTTGCTTGCGTTGCAATGCCAAAGATCATATTGTCCTCCAGTTCAGCCACTGCAGCTAATCCACGTTCCCACGTATCGTTTCTACACCGGGATTCAATGTTATTACACTACTGGCCATTAAAATTGCTACACCAAGAAAAAATGTAGATGATAAACGGGTATTCATTGCACAAATATATTATACTAGAAATGACATGTGATTACATTTTCACGCAATTTGAGTGCATAGATGCTGAGAAATCAGTACCCAGAACAGTCACCTCTGGCCGTAATAAAGGCCTTGATACGCCTGGGCATTGAGTCAAACAGAGCTTGGATGGCGTGTACAGGTACAACTGCCCATGCAGTTTCAACACGATACCACAGTTCATCAAGAGTACTGACTGGCGTACTGTAACGAGCCAGTTGCTCGGCCACCATTGACCAGACGTTTTCAGTTGGCGAGAGATCTGGAGAATGTGCTCTCCAGGGTAGCAGTCGAACATTTTCTGTATCCAGAAAGGCCCGTACAGGACCTGCAACATGTGGTCGTGCATTATCCTGCTGAATGTAGGGTTTCGCAGGGATCCACTGTTCAAAGTGCCGTCAATGCGAACAAGAGGTGACAGAGACGTGTAAGCAATGGCACCACATACCATCACGCCAGGTGATACGCCAATATGGCGATGACGAATACACGCTTCCAATGTGCGTTCACCGCGATGTCGCCAAACACGGATGCGACCATCATGAAGCTGTAAACAGAACCTGGGTTTGAAACTTAACACGTATCAGGCGATCATACGACTGCCCAACGTTGGCATAAGCCACAGCAGTGCAGCGTGTATGCCCCAGCCGCTTGTATGGCGTCAGCGCAATAAGACGACTCAGCATGGAGACATTACACAGTGGCAGAAAAGGGATACCGTGTTTGGACGTAAGCTTCTCACAAGCCAAATTCCATAGTAATCTCTATTTATTTACAGTTTCTTCGCTTCTCACACCTCATTACAAGACTATTTAACAACTGCTTTGAACAACTGCTTTAACAGAGCTACTACAGCTCCAGCATACTGGTAGTAGCAACTAAGTCTGAGATCTTAAATTTGCACAACTGATGTATCACGCAACTCACAGGAAAGAGTTAGCCAAAAAATTAAAGCTGCGTGTAAATCTTCAGCTGTACGCTGCAAAACACTACGAAGCACCTGTATGGTTTATTAAGGTTGCTCCCCTCTGATTCGCGAATAAAGCTTACAAATAATGAATAATTGTACAGCTATGTGGAAGCTATTGTTTCTCAAATTTAATTTGGACAGTTTCTAAGAATTCTATACGTAAAGAGCTGCAGGATATTAATGTTTGCTAGTCATAAAGATGATGGTTCTCGCGGAATAGAGTTTTCAACTATTCAGTTGCACACTCTGGCCTGCCAACAGACCGTCCTTCTTCGTATATCAGTTTTCCGTGTACGTCCGACGTGGTTTGGATGCCATTCACACCAGCAGCATTCAAGTACGAGGCACAAAGCTTATCTAGTACTTTCGGACTTTGGAAATATGGGACACTGATCCAACTAGTAGTATCGTATGGATGCAAAACGTTATTTAGGAACAGTATTTTCATTATCTTTTGAGTCTAACAGGGAAATTGTGACGAAAGTCTACAGCTATTGGAACGAAGATGACGGCCGAAATTGGCGAATCCAATACACTAGCATGCCGGACTAAAACTGCAACTGCTGAAAAGCTATCCGCTTGAATTTGAAAGTCATCTCGTCAGAGCCGGCCGCTGTGGCCGAGCGGTTCTAGGCGCTTCAGTCAGGAACCGATCTGCTGCTACGGTCGCAGGTTCGAATCCTGCCTCGGGCAAGGACGTGTGTGATGTCCTCAGGTTACTTAGGTTTTAGTATTTCTAAGCCTAGGGGACTGATGAGCTCAGCTATTACATCCCATAGTGCTCAGAGCCATTTGAACCATTTTTCATCTCGTCAGAATGACTACCCAGAGACGACCTGTGTAACTGTCTTCCTGAGCCATTACCGACACGGAACCTCAAAGTTATCGCTAAACTAGCAGCTACAGATAATGTCTGTCATTTCGTCTAATTAGGTTCAGAATGGTTCAAATGGCTGTGAGCACTATGCAACTTAACTTCTGAGGTCATCAGTCGCCTTGAACTTAGAACTAATTAAACCTAACTAACCTAAGGGCATCACACACATCCATGCCCGAGGCAGGATTCGAACCTGCGACCGTAGCGGTCGCTCGGCTCCAGACTGTAGCGCCTAGAACCGCACGGCCACTCCGGCCGGCTCTAATTAGGAAAAACACCCACCAGTAGCCTGTCTTACGTAGGTGGTTGGCGGTTACTGAAGCGTGTGGGACGCATTTCGTTTGCTGACGGTCGCAGTGAACTGCACGGCTCACTCTGAGCGCCTGCCTCCTGGGACAGCAGCGGCGCAAACCAGGGCCAGTGGCGCCTCTGCCGGCCACGTTTTATGCGTACGTATACATATATATGAGGACGGCCGTTTGAACCGCCCGGCGCCGCTCACCCAACGAGCCCCGTAACGGCTCTGCTCTCCAGAATTAGAATAATTTACTCGATGGGAAAACAATAGCTCGTACACACTGGGTCTTTACGAGCCCGTTTCTCGGGAGCGTTTCTTCCACGAAAAGGTGGTCGGTGCGCACGTTTGTTGCGAGGCGAGAAAGCCGACGCAGCGTGGTTGACAGGCACTAGGTGGCGGCGTCTTGTAAAGCCTATGGGGAACAGGCGTGCGAGTGTCTGCAAGTCCTCAGTCTTCACTTATAGGTCTGAAACCTGCACCAACAGACGTTTACAAAGAGAAATTACAAATGTCGTTAGTAGATCAAAACTGGTACAGCATGTTCTTTGTACACAAACACATATGCCAAAGACTTCCGGCTCACGAAGCCATAGCTTTATTCCCGCATACCACGTCTCAGTTGAGCGAAGACACAGTATTAGAGGGAATACCAAGTGGACTGAGGCGTGAATGGGAATCTGGATTGAGGAGGGAGACGTGTAGGGGTAGTCCATCCAGTTGTGCAAAGCCACCGTATCAGTAGTGTCGTAATTAGCGCATCGGCCTAGTGAGCTGCGGACTTGGGTCTGAATCCTGACACTGTTACAAATTTTAATTCGTCTTTTCAGTATGGAAATATGTATCACGAAAACATAAAATCTGTGCTGACGTAAGCTGTCGCGAGCACACCGGTCGGCAAAGATGTTGCGCGAAAATCGACAGTAGGCGTTGGATAAAGCGCTCCTATCAAGGGGGAGGTCAAAGACACACCGACGAGGAACAAGCCGCCAACGCCCTCTCGACAGCAAGTATATAGGCCGCTGCCGCTGACCGGAGGGCCCCACTAACTGACTCACTCACTCAGGCTACGACAGTGCACAGCGACCAGATCGAGACTAGCAGCGAGACTAAAGTTTGATATAGCAAGATCAACAATATTGTCTGCAAGGGGTCTATTACGAACGAGCTTGTGCCACAACACTCTATTCCAGTTATGTAACATTGCCAATTAATGTAAATAATAGACTGTATTAATCCACGTGTGCATTTATGTCGTAGAAAGAGGATACCGGCCATCTCTAACAACATCCCCTCTCTTGCTTCTTTACAATACAACGCTCAACAAAATCAACTGGTGTAGTTATTTAGAAACAATGTAACAAGTTCGTTTGCCCAGAAAAGCCATGAGCAACAAGTCCACTGGAAATCAAAGTGCCAGATGTCCGAGGAGAATTTGGTTTCCGTTAATGGCTCCTCAAATGGCTCTGAGCACTATGGGACTTAACTGCTGAGGCCATCAGTCCCCTAGAACTTAGAACTACTTAAACCTAACTAACCTAAGTACATCACACACATCCATGCCCGAGGCAGGATTCGAACCTGCGACCGTAGTGGTCGCGCGGTTCCAGACTGTAGCGCCTAGAACCTCTCGGTCATCCCGACCGGCGTCCGTTAATGGCTGTGTGTACTCCATGAAGTGAAGATCATAATGATGATGATGATGATCATGATGATGATGATGATGAACATTATTTTGTGATAATATTTAGGTAGATAACGGAATTAGTAGAAGAAGGTGAATCACATATGTCGTCGGTTTCGTTCCAAACAACTGACAAGCGAGGTGTTTCACGTCAAAAAGTCCCGTGCTAAGTACAAGGGGAGGCAGTGCTGAGCGCAAAGTCATGTGGGATGCAGTGCACTGTAAGGTCGATTATCTGAGAGCTATGTAACTTATTATTGAGTTTAGGTAAGTTTCTTTGAGTTTGTGTTGTATTAAAAACATTTTTATTCAATTGAAAAATGGTACAGAAATATATTGAAACCAACAAAAATATTTTGTAGCTTTGCGAGTGACTCTTGTAGGGATAAGCGTGATTACGCAGCACTGTTGTTCAGTTTGCTATCTGAAGAAGGATTAACGTTAAAAAATAGTCGTCATCTCGATAAACTACGTAGCACATTATTCCGGTGAGAAAGTGCCTTAGTCTCTTTCACTAGAATTCATTAAAGCCTCACAGCAACAGCAGCGGACACAAGATCTACGCGCTACCTTTGTGCAGGAACGACCACATCACTTGACGATGCCAGGTAGGTGGAAACATGAAAATGTGTTTCATTCAGACGTGACAAGGTTCAAGTAATCCCCTTACTGGTATACTTCCTGATAGTTCAGTACTAATGGAGACAGGTCCTTGGTAGATATCCGGAGATATAAGGCAGCAAGTGTCAAAGCACAAGTCACGCAGTTCCCGTAAATTACGGGCCTGTAGTTTATGGACGCGCAGCAGTGTCCCAAATGTGTGCCGTACGGCTCAGACCACGCTAATCAGTGGCTAAGACATACGCGTCAGCTAACTATGATGCTCCTCAACCCACTCTATCAAGGCCTTGTGACATGAATAGTTATCCCACAGGAAGATGCAGGTGGTCCGCAGTTCCTGCAGTGCTCTAGCTTACCAACACATGTACCAAGTGAATGTTCTCCATAGCATAATATTGGCCTGCTGACTTACATTTGTAGCTCAGTGCTTGTTTCGAACAGCCGTTCGTCAAAACGACGGGGTACCCGGAGACGACAGTTGACCTAATGCAGCAAGAAAAAGTTCCATACGATCAGGCGACCCGTTTCCACTGATCCACAGTCCAGTTTTGATGATACTGTGTCCACTCCAACCGCAACTGACGATGTCGTGGGCCCACACGAGAATAACTAGGGGTCACCATCTATGCTGCCCATGTTCAACAGTGTAAACTAAACGGTGAGCCCCGAAACGTCCCTGAACCAGAATTGCACTCTGTCGTCAGATATGCCTATCCTGCTGTACTGAGCGAGCAACCTCCGACATCCACGCTTTGTGGACCTGCAAAGCCTTGTCGCCTGCTCTTGGTTTCAGGGATCACTTTTCACTGATACAACAGTAGTACGTAAATCTTCGACCAGTGTTTCCGATATGCTTGTTCCCAGGGGCCAGGACATTAAACCTGCCTACTGTCAATGTTTGCTACGTCCGTGGGTGTCCTCCTTCCGCAGTTCATCTTGTAGCTAGATTCTCCATTCGTCTGTGATCTGCCTATATACTTTATTTACCGTGCCACATGCCCGAAGGTTCACCCAGCGGCATTTAATCTCGGGGTGGACAACGGTAATTCTGTTTTGTCTCATTAGTGCATGTATTTTGCTGTTGTTGGTTTGATGCACCACTCCAAGCTAATCTACCTCCTGGTAGACCTTTCATATCTGCCCAACGACTGCACTTTAATCTATTCGAAACAGCTTACTGTGTTCTAGATTTGGTCCCCCTCCACTCACAAACAAAAATATCCCTCCATTACCAAATTAATTATTCCTTGATAATTATTCAGGATATCAACCTATCTACTTCGTTTACTCATGTTGTCCCATAAAGCCGTTTTCTACCCCATCATACTATATTTGAAGACCTTCTGGCTTCTTCTTGTCTTATCATCTACGTTTCTTTTACGTATAAGCTTTCACTCCACACAGATCCCGACAGAATTTATTTTCTATCACTTAAATTTATATTCGATGTTAACATATTTCTCATTTTCGGGAAAAATTTTCTTACTGTCGCCAGTCTACATCTTACAGCTTCTTTACTTCTTCTCACAGACATAACTGAATTGGTTTGTTACTTTTAATGTACCATTTACTAACCGAATTCTCTCAGCACCACCTCATTTAATTCTAATACACCCCATTAATCTTGTTGTACTTTCGTTAATGTTCATCTTATAAACTCGTTTCAAGGTACTGTCCATTCTGTTGAACCTTTCTTACAAGTCCTTTGCCGACTCACAGAACTGAAATGCCACCGCAAGTAAGTAAATTTTCTGTTTCTTCTTCCTGAAATTTAATTTATACTAGGTTTTCTTTAATGCTTGCTACATGTACAGACTGAATAACATCTGAGACAGGCTGTCACTTTGAATAGCTTTTTCTCAATTCCTAACTCCCTTCCATTCCATCGATTTTTATAACTGTAGTTCCAGTCAACATTGTCAAAACCGCTTCTAGTACTTTATCGGTATATAGGTATTGGTTTCATTATGTTATTTGACCGTGTCACGTGTACGTGACGAATTACAAAACAAAATATGTGTGGAGCATTTATATATCCAAAAAACTCCAACAGAGCACAACACAGTTTGTTAACCACTCACGGCATGTTTTAACGACATATGGGAAGCAACCGTTCACTGTACACACTGCAACAGACTGCATACCTACTCTTACTATCCAGTCCACTGTGTTTACGTTGACCATTCTCGTCCTCTTTGTTTCTATTTGCGACGAAGACTCGCCCCCCTTTCACTTTAATCCCATCATCATCACCGTCTGACGACTCCTCTCTCATTTCCTCTCTCCTCCCCTCTCTTCTCCCCTCCCGACATCCCCTCTCGTCAACTAACCAGCCAGTCTCAGCGTGTTATTAAACTAAAGGAAGGAAGATTAAACGTCCCGTCGACATCGAAGTCGTTAGTGAAGGAACACAGGCAAACAGTAGTGGATCTTGGGGAAGGAAATTGGCAGCGCCCTTCCAAAGGATCCATCCCGGCATTTGGCTTAAGAGATTTAGGGGAATCATGGAAAACCTGAATCTGGATGCCCGGGAGGAGATTTGAAAATCAATTTACAAGTGAAGATCAGTTACATCAAAACATTCAAACGATGAGAGATCAAGAACGGTGTGTAAGTTACTTTGGAAAGGAATAATAACACAACGTCAGGTTTAGGTTCCGAAAGAAATGTAATTTAGATAGAAACCTTAAAGACAGCAGAATATCTTCCAGCATTTAGCTACAGCTTTATGGCGGAACTATATATTTACTACTTAACATTTGCTAACAATATAGTTTTAAAATTTCTACCTGGAAATCAGTAGCCATGTCATTCCATGGCAAACACCCAATAAGGGCAAAGATTATTTTGGATGGCAAAATTTTAGAACAAGTCCAACGTTTAATTATTTAGGCAGCGATATCACGCATTATTACGACAGAGGTAATGTGCAATGTGCGGAACTATTCGAAGAAAACTGAAATCAACACGGATAGAAACACAGCTGAAGCTATACAAGATGACTGCAATGCCGATTATTCCATACGGCAGTGAAACGTGGACATTAAGACAGAAAGACCAAGCTATATATAAGCAACACACAGCAATGAAATTCATTAGAGCATTACTGGGACACACATATTTTGTGAAAATAAGAAACCAAGTCATACGTAATCAGTTTCAAATATTTGCAATATGGGATAAAATAGATGGAATATAGAGGTAATTTGGAAGAACATTTAGAGAGAATGGACGGTACGGATTCTAAAAGTGGTACTGTCATACAGACCCAGGAAGACCGAGATTAAGATGGACTGACACCAGAACAGGCCGAGGGCCCTAATCGCGTAAAGGATGATGATGATGATGATTTCTGGAGTAAAGACAGAAATACCGTAATATAGAAAAGAAAACAGAATGTACCTCCAACACGACGACTATAAAACTATATGATGACTTCGAATCTGTATAAGTGAAATCCGAGTAGCGAATTGAAATGTCAGTCAGAACGGAACCACGACAGTGACAATAAAATGGCCACACACACGTGAAAAATTGCATGTGTCACATGAACGTACCTCATGCTCCTCCTGCAGCCTCGCTTTCACCTCGCAACCGGGCCTTTTAAAACAGCCAAGCACCTCTGATGGAATGTCGGCGAAATTTACGTCGTTATTACCTAAAGTGAAACCTGGGTAAGATGGTCACATTTGAGGCATTAAGTCGTAAAAAGCAAGGTGCGGACTAAGTACAGTTTAAGTGCTTCCCACACGCGAATGACATTATTTACAACTTGGTGCCGAGAGAGGCCGTAAAGCGCTTGTTTTCACAACAGGCGTCTGCCCGCCGGTCCTATCGGATGACGGCTGTCGCCGCGACGCGGGTTGCGGTTAGAAGTTTAAACGCAGCCACCGGCGGAAAGACCTTAGCACGAGTTGTTACACGAGTAGAACTATGTTAATCCATACCATTTTAAGACCGACATCGCATTCACAAGTAAAGTCATGCCACCCTTGAGCAAGAAACAAGATAATCAGCTGCTTCGACAGGTAATCCTAAGGTTATTATAGTTCGAATCTTATTACAGGGCATCATCAACAGTACCTCTGATCTCCTTTTATGCTCGTCGTATTGCGAAATGGCACTATTTGAGGATGTTCCGTAAATCTATGTCAGTGCAGTTTTGTCATAATGGCATCGCATGTGGACCTCCAACCTCTCGGGCGATGGTCCGTGAACTACAGTTTACGATATTCTGTATCTGTACTGATAGGTTGTTAAACACATCTCCTTAAAAATCTTTGGTAAACGCCATAAGTGTGGAAATGTGCTCACCAGCACAGTCCAGAGTTGAAAATCCACTGAGCCATTAACTGAAAATTGCTGAAGTTTACCTTCTTAATTCTAAGAAACATTTACTAAGGTTTTATTTCATAAAGAAAAGTAACAAACATCTGTTTACAAGCGAACACAGTTAATAAGATGCTGACCTAAAATTCCAACATCAAGGAGGTGGCAGCAACAGACAAGTGGGCTTCGTAAGACAGCTCACCACCAATTGTCCTGTCTCAAACGAATGTGTAGAAACACCACCACCTACGTCGCCAGTCATCTGTCTAATGGCATTTTAATAATATTATTTTAATCTGAAGACTAGATCAAAACACAAATAAACTGAATACAGTTTAAAATAATAATGTCTCTCACAGAATGAGACATCTACTGCTATAGAGCCACTGTTTATAGTTTTTCGGTTGACTTACATTTGTAAGAAGATGAGAATATGGGCGATTTATAAAAATAACTTATTTACCCTCAAAATTTAAAATCCTCATAATAGTATCCTGATGAAGTTCAGTCACCTGAATTTTGTGTGCATAGGTTGTTACCCACACTAAAATCTTCCTGTGACAAATGTCTGTGATGCTTAAATAACTCAGTAACAATTTAAATAAAACCTTTTTACGCATTATTCAACGCAATTTTGACCTGATGCAGCAACATTCATTCTGTTTAAAAAAAAAAGCTACTGACAAGCTTCGTGCAGCTAGCTCATCTTCAGATTATCTGTAATTAGTGACGATGTTCTTGCTACATAACACTTTTATTCGTGAACTTAAGTAGCACCGATCGATAGGACAGCTGCCAGCCGGGGTGGCCGAGCGGTTCTAGGCGCTACAGTTTGGAACCGCGCGACCGCTGCGGTCGCAGGTTCGAATCCCGCCTCGGGCATGGATGTGTGTGATGTCCTTAGGTTAGTTAGGTTTAAGTAGTTCTAAGTTCTAGGGGACTGATGACCACAGAAGTTAAGTCTATAGTGCTCAGAGCCATTTGATAGGACAGCTCAGCTAAAGGTTAGAAGTAAAGTGGAGATAGCATTAGTCATGTTAAACAGCCATTTGATATGATGGCATTAAAGTGAAAACCGAAATCGTCAAATATGGACCTAGGAAAGCATGAAATTGAAAGTAAAAAAAATGGTTCAAATGGCTCTGAGCACTATGCGACTTAACTTCTGAGGTCATAGGTCGCATAGAACTTAGAACTAATTAAACCTAACTAACCTAAGGACATCACACACATCCATGCCCGAGGCAAGATTCGAACCTGCGACCGTAGCGGTCACGCGGTTCCAGACTGAAGCGCCTTTAAACGCACGGCCACACCGGCCGGCCTTGAAAGTAAAATCCTGTAAGCAAAGGCGTAAAATTGCAAATTTCTGACACTCCACTCATTTTCATGTTTGTCAGAAATCAGCAAAAACACCCTGTGACTGCGTTAGCAGCACTAGAATAAATGACCAGGGTTAGGAGTGCACCTTCATTCTATGTCAGAGGACACCAGTGATTAGCTGTATACAATTTGTTTGATTTCAGAATTATTGTCAAAGAAGTACATAAATTTACATAGATGGTGACATGACAACGTCAGGACAGTTGTCAAGATATTGCATTACGTCCTGTTTATCAGAAATAACACTGAACACAAGAATAACAAATTTAAGTAGAAGGTTCTTGGTTCAAATGGCTCTGAGCACTATGGGACTTAACTTCTGAGGTCATCAGTCTCCTAGAACTTAGAACTACTTAAACCTAACTAACTTAAGGACATCACAAACATCCATGCCCGAGGCAGGATTCGAACCTGCGACCGTTGCGGTCGCGTGGTTCCAGACTGTAGCGCCTAGAACCGCGCGGCCACTCCGGCCGGCGTAGAAGGTTCTCTACAAGATTTTTGTTACTTCTACACTGTGAAGTTGGCCAATATTACCACAAATCATCCGATTCCGGTTCTAAGTTCGGTACTATTTAGGATGACAATCACTTCTACGGAGGATGATTAGTTTTTGTGACAAGATGAACAAAAGATTACTCAAGGTTGCTCGAGCTCACAGTGGTGAATTAACAATTTTATGCCTCTGACAGCGGCATTTACCTTTTAGCTGTAATGTGCTGTCAGCTGCATGGCTGCTCTCGCCCTCTGAAAATCTTATAAAAAGCTAATGAAAATCTTTATTGATTTTGTCAGATGAAACTGTCCCATGCTTCTCACTAGGCGAGAAAACTTGCACGCATCCCTAGTCTGGAAAATATGGCGACGTACAAATGCATGGACGGTTCGGCGTGTATACTTCAATGCCCTCTCAGTTCTCACAAGAACAGTTAACTATGTCGATGTTTCGTTTCTCCGCTATCGAAGCTCAACGACTCTTCAGCCAATTTCTAGCTGAATGTCAGCCACAATGGACACAGTGTTCAAAAAAATTTGGGCTCTGTTGTACACTTGACCCTGGCTCAGGGGAGAGTCCTCGAAGTTTCCGGTCTTGTGTCTTCTGTAGCAAACTGTCCCCCACCTGTCTCCTCTCGTGCTTCACGTCACGGCTTCTTCAGACCAATGGGAGTATTCCTTTCATCTTGTGGAAACTACCTCTGCGAATCGCAAAGGGCCTACCTTTAAACTGCGTCGCAACATTGCCCCTTTTTCTTCTTCCGAGTTTATTTCAGCCAATCGGAAATTTGTGCCCACTCATGACGCCTAAAAGTTACATGCTGACATCCTGAGTGTATCATGAGCATTTCATGTGATCAGCTGCGTCGCTGGTTTGTTTGTATCCATCTGGAAATTCCCAATGCGGTTTTCTAAACATTTTTTCAGTCGCAAGCAGCGCTGCGCAGCTACCTGCTCCCCTTGATGTATCGCCTGGCGCGTTCGTAGTGCCATTCGCCGTGGATCACCAACCCCTTTTAGAAGCATTCTGTTGTACTCGGACCGTGACGGCGCAACTCGCGTCTCCCCCAAACTAAAACGTTTCTTCCAGCAGCCTTTTTCACCTTTTGCTCATTGACATGCGGGATCTGAGTTCGGTGTGTTAATACCATTGAATCGAGTGTCATACCTTTGCATTACATTCTGTACATTTTGATAGGCAAATCTGTTCATTATTGCTGAAGTATGTCAGCTGACATATTCATTTACTTGTTACAACGTATAAAATTTCATATAAGGAGCGAAACTGATACTCATTCAAGCTGCCACCTTACACATTTACAATGAATTAAATCCGCATGAGCGCAGGAGTCGGAGCCAAAAAAAGAAACTCACCAAACTATGCAAATATGCAGTTTGAAGATAGACTACCAATCGCAGCCATGTATCCCTGGGGAAAACAAATACTGCTCATTAAAACATATATGCTGTAGTTAGTGGGCCTCACAGTTGACAGACATGAGAATGAAACTTAAAGAAATCGTCGAGTGGTTGCGGCGGTAGAAAAACGGGATTGAAATAAAATAAATCCTAAACAGGGCCAGTCATAAAAATGGGATGGAGTAAAATAATGTTAAAAATTTAAAAGTAGATGAACTAGTGGAAATATAGAAAATAATTATTTCAATGAACTGCTAATCCATGTCGATCTAAATAAATGAATAGAAGGATAAGGTGAGGGGGGTCTTGAGAGAGGAAGTGCAGGAGAAGGTAAAGATAAGTAGGGGGGGGGGGGGGGGGAGGGGACAGGAAAAAGATAAAAAACACAATGGTTTAAAATATTTTGGGGTAATGGTAAACCGAAAATGAAGCCATGGTGGCAGAAGACAAAAGACCGCAAAAGTGAGGAGCAGACTCATGGTCAGAAAAAAAACAAGAGAAAGCTATCTAAATTTTTGACAAAGCTTGCACCATGTTATGACAGAAAATTTGGTTTTCTGCGATCAATTAATCATTAATGCTTAAGTTTTCTACCACTTCAGAAATTTTGTTATCTCGAACTCATCCAGAAGGGTTAATTTTTTTTCCTTTTAGGTACTCTGGAGAGAATCGAGCATCACTTCACCATGGCTACTAGCCCTAAGATGTTCAGCGAAAGAAGAATTATATTTTCAGCATCCGTCTTAGTGATCTAATAAAACTATATTTTAACCTCCCGACCTGTTTGTCCTATATATAGGATGTTCATTTTAACTGAAGAGATTGAAATATCCCGAAACCTACACATCAGGTCAAAAAAAGTTATAATTCCAGTTTGTTTGCCTCGGAGGGGAGCATCCAGTGATATCACACTCGATCCCCCACCCCATTTCATGCGTAGGTGGCGGGGGCACTTCGAAATCTTCAATGGGGACCCCCTTTTCATTACGGATTACGATTCTATGCGCAAAATCTGCGGAAGTTTTGTCACAAGCACTGTATTCGTTTCTCCATATATGGCGCTGTAATCGGTGGAATAGAAATAGGTATACAATCATAATTTACGATATGCTACTCAATGGCCCTTAAATATCCAATGGCACGAGGGACCCCACCTTCATGCTGCTAGGGGAGGACAAGCCAGTATTTCATAGCTGCTAATTGGAAACCCCATTCGTAACCTTGCATTCCTCCGACATATCGAAGAGGGGATTAATCGATGCGCCACTGTGGCCATGTAGCGAACTACGAGGTGTCGTAAGAGGCAGTGCGACCGGAGCTCACGATATCGTGCAGACGTAGAACAGATAGCGACTGTAAACAATATTTGGTGCAGTGTTTATAGCATGCACACCTACCTATGATTTGGAGAACAGACGTTCAAGTGGACGAAGATTGATGGAATCAAAGAAAAAAAACCTGACATGATTCTGGTTACGGAATGTGTGGAAGAAATGTGGAGGCTGCTGTTGCCTTGTATGCTGAGCACTTTCCAGCCAAAGCTTGCTCTCGTTCGTTCTTTTATAAGGCTGTGAACGCCTCTATGTCTGATGGCTAGGTACATACCGGCAAAAGGAAACGAAGCAAACGTGTTACAGGAGAAACCAATGAAATACAGTAGCTGTACTAGCGGCAGTGCACCACAACTCACACGTAAGTGCTTTGAAAACACTCTGCGATTCAGGTATGTCCGTAGGTAGTATTGTCACAATAAGACATCGTCATAAGTATCATCGATACCACGAGTCACTTCATCAAGAACTTCATGGCGCCGATTTCCACAAAAGGGCATGTGTTTTGTGAAAGGCTATGCCAACAAACGCAAACGACCCCCACGTTCTTTGCCGAGGTACTATTTTCCAATGAATCTACATTCACAAACCATGTCGCGTTTACCGGCATAACATGCATTGTTGGAGTGCAGACAATACCACTGGTTACGGCAATTTGACCATCAACGTCTTTGGTAAGTTAATGTATGCTGTGGCATCGTGGGGAACAAACTCATTGGTCCGTATTTTATCAACGGCCGTTGAATGGACGCAAATATCGAACGCTTTTGAAACGGGGACTACCGGTACTACTGCAGAATGTTGCCCTGGACATTCGACAATGTATGTGGTTTCAGCATGACGGTTGCCCAGAGCATTACGTAATCGAAGCACGGGAGGTATTACACCGTGTTTAACAGGTTGGTGGATTGGTAGGGGTGGCCCTATTAATTGGCCCGCTAGGTCGCCGGATTTGACGTTGCCGGATTTCTTTCTGTGGAGATATTTTAAAGATAAGGTGTACCAGCAAGTGCCAACAGGCCGTGAAGACATGGTCGACCGCATCAGTAACGCCTGTGCTGACATTCCCGCAAATATGCTTCTGTCCTGTGTACAGCCATTTGAAAAGCGAATAGGGGATCACTAAGTACACTAAAGTTGGCTTCAGCGCGTTTGAACACTTACTCTAACTGGAAAAGTAGAGTACCATTCGCCTCAACCAATGGCCACAGTGTCGAGTCGAGTAGTTTACAGTTACAGTCGAAGCAATACAACATCGCGAATCGAGTAACCAATTAGAATCTGTGAACCACGGGACTGTCCTGTCCTCGCAGCAAGGGGGTGCGTACCCACCTGCCATTGTATACTCAAAAAATGGTTTAAATAGCTCTTAAGCACTATGATAAACATTTGAGGTCAGCAGTCCCACAGAACTTAGAACTACTTAAACCTAACTAACCTAAGGACATCACACACATTCTTGGCCGAGGTAGGATTCGAACCTGCGACCGTAGCGGTCGTGCGGTTCCAGACTAAAGCGCCTGCAACCGCTAGGCACATCGGCCGGCCATGTACAGCGGCCACATTACTGCTTAGTCTTTCTGGAGTATCGCAGAAGGAACATCCAGCTTCTTGTAGCCTTATTGCAAAACCTCGTTCAGCACCAGTGAGATGTCGCATTAAAGGCATTCTTGACTAACATGAACTCACCACTTCCAATCTGAAAAGCCGGCCGGAGTGGCCGAGCGGTTCTAGGCGCTACAGTTTGGAACCGCGCGACCGCTACGGTCGCAGGTTCGAATCCTGCCTCTGGCATGGATGTGTGTGATGTCCTTAGGTTAGTTAGGTTTAGGTAGTTCTAAGTTCTAGGGGACTGATGACCTCAGAAGATAAGTCCCATAGTGCTCAGAGCAATTTTTGAGCCAATCTGAAAGGTAACTAATGCTCACGACCGTTACAGTGTATATTTAAAGAAAACCTAATTTGCGGCTTCATAGTTATGCGACTGACGCGAAATTTGAATAGACATTTTTCCGTAAGTGTAGATGCACTTAAAAAGAGTACTCCAAGATGTATTACTCGTTTCGGTTGACTTAACTGGGCCTTACTCGCAGGACTAGATGATGTATTTCAAGTTAACCAATTTTCGCACTAAATAATTAGGTCTTAAAGGGACCATGAGTGCCCAATCAATCACCGATGAGAGTAAAGTATGTTTATACGGAGCAGGATCACCAGACGACGCGTGTATGGCGGCGTCACTTTTTATTTGCTTTTAGTTACCTATAACGAGATAGTTTTGAGTCCCTACGTCGTAGAGAACGAGGTGATACGATGACTAGCACACTGGACTCGCAGTCAAGAGGTTCAAAAACTGGCTCAAATGGCTCTAAGCACTATGGGACTTAACTTCTATGGTCATCAGTCCCCTAGAACTTAGGACTACTTAAACCTAACTAACCTAAGGACATCACACAACACCCAGTCATCACGGGGCAGAGAAAATCCCTAACCCCGCCGGGAATCGAACTCGGGAACCTGGGCGTGGGAAACGAGAACTCTACCACACGATCACGAGCTGCGGCCGCAGTCAAGAGAACTGCGGTTCAGATCCACATCCGAGCATGCCTCTTTAAGTTTTCAGTCATGTACCTAAAATCGCTTAAGGCAAATGCCAGAATGGTTCCTTGAAAACTCGCCACCAACGTCCTGCCCTATATTTCGCAAATGAGAGTTCGTGCTCTGTTTCTTACGACACTGTCGTTGTTGCGGCGTTAAACGCTAGTCTTCCTTCCTTCCTACGTCGTGTCAGTTATCTTTGGGATATCAAATGCAATCAAAATGATGCAATACGACCCTAACAGAGCCTTTTGTGTCCCTTGAAGAAAGTATACTGGAGTCTGGCCAAAAATGCTAGGTTAATATGGCGTGTTTAAAAACAAAGGACTGAAAGTATGTACTGAGTCCACTCAAAGATATCCGCAAGAGTGAATGTACTTAATTTATGTGCTATCAGATTAGAAAATCAGAAAACAATTAACGTTTTGTCAGAACTAGAGGTGTGCAGTAGAAAGTTTATTCGAATATCACAAATTTAGATTACGAATCACGGACATTCCATTTTACAGGAGTCAGTGAATTATCGACGTTATATGTTCAGGCGATCTGCTATACGTGAAACTTAGTAGATAACTGAGATTACATCACAAGAATCATAGTGCTATGAGCAGGCAGGCAGCAGGTACTGTAATGAGAGTGAGCTCCATCTTGCTGCCGTCATCACTAAAGTTGTGTCCCCGTTGGAGTGTCCCTGTTGTCGCTAATGAGTTCAGGGTAATTGTAACCATTGGCCTAGTGATCAACGAAGAAACGCCGAGACTTTTACCACCATTCTCAGCTACTACATATGGCTTCGCTTCCGAAAGGGAAGAGAATTACATCTGTGTATACCACAATGGAAGGTGAAACATGACTTCATCTGTTCACAATACAATTCGTTCCAACTTGCTGAGCCAACGTAAGCAAACTGTTGATAGCTGTTGGATGATATGGTTTCAGTTTCATACCTTTCGCTGTAATGATATTCTCCGAACTACCAATGCTGCGGTCTGATGGCGCCTTGATTTGGATTTCTGGGGTGACGACGCTGGCATCTATTGCTGCAGCTGTTTGTCTGGCCCTTTTGACAGTTTTTGGTCACCTTATTATCTAAGTGTTTGTTTAAACAACTGGTGGACTCTGGCTTTGTTGTTTCCGGTACATGCTAAAGACATAGAAATGAACTTCCTGCAAGTTGTTTGCTGTTGAGTTAAGTGTACGAATCGAAATCATTCTTCCAGGTGAAACCTGCGTATATACGTCGCCATTACAAAAGTTCAGCTTTTGACTTTACGAAAACAGCAATTCAGAACATCACAGTGCTATACTTCTGCTACATATGACAAATACGACTCTATATACACTGAAAAACACTGGGAAGTGCATGGCAGGGCGTACTTCGCCTTGCATCACATACTGAGGTTCCTTCTCGTTCCATTAGTGTATGAAGCGAGGGAAGAAATGGGTGCTTAAATGCAAGTGGTCGTGCTGTATTTAGTCTAATCCTGTCTTCATGCCTCCCATGTACTGCAGTATATTTTTAAATTATTCACTTAATACCGGTATTTTCAAGCGTCTGCCAGTAGAGTTTGCTAGCATTTCCAGGACACTTCCTATTGTGTCAGACGAACATCTGACCATTCGTGTTGCCATTCATTGTATACGTTCGGTATCTCCTTCTAGTCCTATCTGATACGTTTCCTGCACACTTGAGCAATATTCTACGCTGAGTCAACGAGTGTTTTGTGCTTTGAGTACATTTTTGCAGTATCCTACTAATGAACTCGAGTCTGCTACCTGCTTCAAAACTTGCCAGAAAATGGACTTCCGCCAGTCCTTACGGCGGTCCAACCTGTGGTCCACTACTTGTAGAGATATATGCATTTTGATGTTGAATTTAGGGTTCTCAGCCATGTGATTACCAGTATCCTCACTGGACACCAACAAACAAATCTCATGGTTTGACCAAGGTCTGTTCCCAAAAGCAAAATTGCTGTGATGATACCAAGGAACACATTTTAGCTTTGTCAGCACAAATGTGTGATCGTTTGGCAAGACAACCTTACAACACGCTACCTGTTATATAGTGGGTGACAAGGGGCTGAGCAGTCTACTCAGAGCTCGTTGTCTTTATCTCACCTACATTTTGGGTAGGTGTGACACTCAACAAAACACAGTTGCCATTTTCAGCTAGGAAGGTGACTAGGTCTCCAGTTAGGCAGAGTGTTGCTCTTGTCAACAAATGAAACAAGTAGTTTGAAAATCGCACCGACAGTGGTAAGGTCCATATATTGGTGGAACATCGCGGTGGTGGAGGAAACCGTTTCGCAACGGACAGTGTCCTGTTTTTAACTTGGTGAGCATCACTTACTTACTGACATGCAGTTCGCCACGCTTGGGTAGTCGATATGTTTGACCGCAGATTGTTATTTAAGACTTTCAGCCGCTAATGATCTCACTGTCGCACTATTCTTATGTCCGGCAGTGAGGCGATGGCGTGCATGGGAACTCCACACCGAATCACAATACATCCTCTCTTCGCTGCTTTGCAGCTTTGTTTGCTGCACCATTTTCCCAAATCCCGTAATGTCCAGATACAAAATCTCGATTACAGATCTGCTGCAAGGCGTTTCCGACAGTGAATCATTTTTCCCGCGGGATACATTTGTCGTATAGCTTGCAGGGCACTGACAGAGCCAGAGCAGACGAGAAACTTCATAGCTCAGTGGTGGTTTGTTGTTAAGAAAAAGCTTCTAGGACACCCCGAAGATTGTTAAAAATGATCTCCATTGTGCTGCTCTATCCGCATTGCTGGGACATGGACGGCCTTTTAAATGACAGCCGTGGCTGTGCGCCGGTTGACAAGCGCCGGTGTTTTCTGGGGAGGGCCAGAGGGCTATCTGGCTGCGTGTTGACCATATGGCGCCCTGCCGCCTGGGGAATCTGGCTAGGGCGCCTGGCTGGTGGAGCTGGAGGTGGGGGCGCGACAGGTGCATAGCAGGTGCGGCTGAGCGACCTGCGGGAAGCGGCTACACCTGCTGCGCTGCCGCGGCACCGGGGCCAATGGAACGTATCTCAGGACCGCCGATTTATGGCGTCTGGACGCCGCCGCCGCGGCCGGATACTCGAGATCTCGGAGCTACCTGCCGTGATTCAGCAAGCGACGCCGTTCCCACCGATTGTTCTCCGTAATGGGTCGTTTCCTTGCATACTGCGTCGGCTAGTCCCCGAGAACGCCGTCATCACTCACAGTCCGTGCCTTTCGCTCCCCTGGAGTCTCCATCTTCCCTTCGATATCTTTATCTGCAGGTGGACAAGTTATGGGAGCTCTGGCCGGTAACTTATGGCGTGCAGCGTTGTTCCACCATCTCACAGACGTCCGGCAATTATGACGATGGCGACTTCCATACAGACGTTTTTCCTCGAAAAAAACCGCTGTACTCTCCACGTCAATTTTGTTTTACAATTTTTTTTCCAATTCATCGAAAACTGTGTGCAGTTACGTTTTATGTGTGCCAGTGAAAGAAGTGCACCAGAGGGACAATTTACACAAGAAAAATGAACAGCACGTAGTGGTTGGACGAACAAATCCAAAACACAGCTTCTGGTGCGAAGCATGCTGGAAATGTATAATTCTGAACAACAGCCTCACAAAATAAAACAAGGCTAGAGCTTTGATCAGTATAAACTCTAGCGTCCCATGAAACGGGCCAGTCTGTAGTTTCGAGACTTCCAGTTAAACGACAGTTGCGGAAACTGACTTACCCACATGCATTCGAAAGCTAAGGTGGACAAATAACATAACAAACGATCACGTATTATAAATTACACAACTCACTATCACACAATATAAAAGGAATCCAGGTCCCCGGTTTATTTTTTTGGGTTTTTACCCGAGTTCTCGTTTCCTCCCTACGTCATGTTTCGGTAACTTCCGTAGGTTTCTGCGTCAGATGTAAGTCGCAGTTTTCGTTCTTCCTGTTTTCACTCTGACAAAACTGAATGACAATGCGTGCCGCCCTAGCAACTGTTTCATGGCACAAAACAGCCAACTGACTTCTCAACAACAACAGCTCGGAAACAGTTGAGGACAGTGTATAACTTTAAGATTCAAATGGTTCAAAAGGCTCTGAGCAGTATGGGACTTAACATCTGAGTCCATCAGTCCCCTAGAACTTTACTTAAACCTAACTAACCTAAAGACATCACACACATCCATGCCCGAGACAGGATTCGAACCTGCGACCGTAGCGGTCGCGCGGCTCCAGACTGAAGCGCCTAGAACCGCTCGGCCACACCGGCCGGCTGCAATTTAAGTGGGAAAAAAAAGAGAAAAACGTGACGCACCGCGAAGGAATGACGCGAATGGGACGGAAATCTGCAGATCTTGTGTACATGTACAGACAAATACAGTATCAGAAACAGTGGATAATCTGTTCAACAGAAAGAGCTTCACAAACTGATCAAGTGCGTTGGTCCTCCTCTATCTCTTATGCAAGCAATTATTCGGCTTGCCATTGATTGATGATAGAATTGCTGGATGTCTTCTTGAGGGATATCGTGCCATATTCTGTCCAATTCGCACGTTACATCGTTATAATCCCGATTTGGTTGGAGGGACCTGCCCATTATGCTCCAAATGTTATCAATTCGGGAGTGATCCGGTGACCTTGTAATGTAAGGGCAGGATGACTTTCCACGAAGAGCGATAAACAGCGCGTATAGTATCGTCGAAGTACCGTTGTGCTGTAAGGGTGCCGTGGGAGACAAAGAAATGACATCCCATACCATCATCACTCGTTGTCGGGCCGTATGACGGGCGACAGTCTGATTGGTATCCCTCCGCTCGCCGAGCAGTCTCCACACAAGTTTTCACTGGTCATCGGGGCCCAGTTCGAAGCGGAACTCATCAATGAAGACAATGCCCTCCAATCCAGAGCGAAGACGTGTCTGGAAACGCCCCGGGGTGCAGTTGGACACCAGCCTGGCTGTTGCCCGTCGAGTGGCCCGAAAACCAGGAGTGATGGTCTAGTGTTCCATTCCCTTTCTAAGTAGGACCTCTTTGGTTGTCAGCCGCAGCCCTCATAGCACAGCGGTACGTCAATTATATTCTACGCCCCGTTTTCTTGCCCTTCAAGGCAAATCATCCCGCTCTTACATTTCAGCAAGATAATCTCCGCCTGCAAACGGCGAGAGTTCCTACTGCGTGCCTTCGTGCTTGCCAAACCCCACATTAGCCAGTAAGGTCGCCGGATCTCTCCCCAGTTCCGAACATTTGTAGAATTACGGGCAGGTCCTACCACCAGCTCGGGATTTTGACGATGTAATGCACCAATTGGACAGAATATGGCACGATGTTCCTCACGAGGATATCCAACGACTCTGTCAATCACTGCCAAGCCGAACAACTACTCGTATAAGACCTAGAGGTGAACCAACGCATTATTGGCTTGATCAATTTGTGAAGCTCTTTCTCTTGAATAAATAAAGTAATTTTTCCGAAATAATAGTGGTTCTAGGCGTTTCAGTCTGGAACCGCCTCGGGCTTGGATGTGTGTGATGTCCTTAGGTTAGTTAGGTTTAAGTAGTTGTAAGTTCTAGGGGACTGATCACCTCAGATGTTAAGTCCCGTAGTGCTCAGAGCAATTTATCCCAAGTAGTAATCATTTGTTTGTCCGTATATCCTCATTACATCTGCCTATTTCCGTAGAGTGTATTTCCTTTACTTGTAATGAGGATACCATGGTTCACAAATGTACACTATGTGACCAAAAGTATCCAGAAAACCCTAAAAACATATGTTTTTCATATTAGGTGCGTTGTACTGCCACCTACTGCCAGGTACTCCATATCAGTGACCTCAGTAGTCATTAGACATCGTGAGAGAGCAGAATTGGGCGCTCTGCAGTACTCACGTACTTCGAATGTGATCAGGTGATTGGGTGTCACTTGTGTCAGGCGTCTGTACGCGATGTTTCCACACTCCTAAACTGTTCCCGATGTGACAGTGAAGCGTACAGGCCGACTTCTGTTGACTGACAGAGGCCGAAGAGGGTCGTAATGTGTAATACGCTGACATCTATCCCGACCATCACACAGGAAATCCAGACTGCATCAGGATCCACTGAAAGTACTACGGCAGTTAGGCGGGAGGTGAGAATATTTGGATTTCATGATCGAGCGGCTGCTCATAAACCACACATCACGCCAGTAAAAGCCCAACGGCGCCTCGCTTGGTGTAAGGAGCGTAAATATTGGACGATTGAACAGTGGAGAAACGCTGTGTGGAGTGACGAATCACGATACACAATGTAGAGATCCGATGGCAGGGTGTGGGCGTGTCGAATGCCCGGTGAAAGTCATCTGCCAGAGTGCGTGGTGCCAACAGTAACATTCGGAGGCGTTGGTGTTATGGTGTGGTCGTGTTTTTCATGGAGGGGACTTGCACTCCTTGTGGTTTTGCTTGGCACTATCACAGCACAGGCCTACATTATTGTTTTAAGCACCTTCTTTCTTCCCACTTTTGAAGAGCTATTCGGAGATGGCGATTCCATCTTTCAACAGGATCGAGGACCTGTTCATAATGCACGGCCTGTGGCGGAGTGGTTACACGACAGTAATATCCTTGCGCAGAGTTCTGACCTCAATCCTATAGAACACCTTCGGGATGTTTTGGAACGCCGACTTCGTGCCAGGCCTGACCGATCGACATCGATACCTCTCCTCAGCGCAGCGCTCCCTGCCATTCTCCAAGAAACCTTCCGGTACCTGATTGAAAGTATGCCTGCTGTCATCGACGCTAAGGGCGGGCCAACACAATATTTAATTCCAGCATTACCGATGGAGGGCGCCACAAACTTGTAAGTCATATTCAGCCAGGTGTCCGGATACTTGTGATCACATAGTGTAGGTAAGAGATGCAAACAAAAATCTCCAGTTATAATGTACAGAGGCTAATAGAAAGATGTGGACAAGCTAACACGACATAATACTCACACAAACGAATAGAAATATTTTTCATTCATATTGGTCCAGGAACGCTTTATTATCAATTTGGAACTGCGTGTATATAACCCTGCATAACACATTAACATGGTAAATACAAAGAAACAGAACTTTTAGCACATCAAACGAAACAGTATCTTACATCAAATGTTCAAAATGCTCTCTTCGTTTGTCTGATTAGGAAGTAATTCCTAGGTTCCCCATCTGTACTTTGCGTTAGACACACAGATAGGAAGACGTTGACAGGTTATCTAGCCTACGTCCTGTGTGGCGACATTTAAAAGCTCCTTTGTGTCTATTCCCGGCACGAGATGCAGCGCGTCTTCGTACCCTCTGTTGGAAGCTCTGAAGCCGTACACAGTGTTCCAGAAAGGTATCAGAACATACGGAATGCAGTGTGATGATGTGGCGTTGTGCGTATGAATGCTAACAGAGGGCGTTTTGATCTTTTAACCCAAGAGTTTCGCGTGGTAGACGTACGTTCTGTTACTCTGTGTTTCCCTGTAGGGAACGACTTCAAACGTGGACCTAAAGTGCTTATGGGTAATTTATGCTCTTACACTTCGACTATAACATTTTTTGGGGACTGATTGTATAATACATAAAAATAATACCAAATTATTGCTTGCGTTAGTTTTATTTTCAATTAAGATCTCTCCACTTAGTGAAATTTTCTTGTAACATGCACATGTCTTCTACATACATGTAGAAATACACGTAACGCCTTTCAGTATTGCATACTAACACTAGCGTTTTTCGCCAATGCGAGACAACGCAAAGCCTTTATTTCACATAGCTGACTGCTAAATGGAAGATACAAATGCATACCGCAAGTTAATTCACTTTAAAAGATTTTAAGCCATCTGATGATGAGATCACGAACAAAAATGGTAGTGGTGTTTCAAATAAAAGTGAGTGAAACAGTGAACTGTTGATACTTTTACGTAGTATTTTCTCGTTTTCTTTGTGAAGAATGTGCCTTGTAAGATAGGCCGTACGTTTTTGTTAAATCCTGTATTTACAAGATATTTACCCAAGAGTATCACTCACACTGTCTCTCATGAAACGCGTTGTACATTTTCCCAATAGCTACAGTAACATCTCCTTAACTCATGAAATACCTGCCAGCTCACTATTTCTGTCTTTTCGTTTTAAATCGTCTTTGTCTTGAAATAACAGACTTTTTGCAATAATATAATGTAGCGATGAAAGCGATTGCGCGATTGGTCCGCGATAGGACGCAAGGGCTGCTACTTTCCAAAAGGCTCATCCATAAAGACATTTCACGCCTTGACTCACGTGATTGTAGCCATGCCACGCGTCTTGTGCAAACAGGTGCGAAATGTTAGGAGTACTCAAAGGTGTGTCGCCCAGGCTTGTTTACGGCGCTCCGTCGCCGTTTGACGTACGGCAGTCACGTGACATCGATGGTCTTAAGAGGGCTCTCCGGCTCGTACGGTGTGCAACATGTTACCGACCCAGCTATGCAGGTAACTCCTTACAACTGCGTAAGCAGCTGCGAGAAACAGACATGGATCTATTCATATCCGCGACTGGTAAGCAAGTTAGTGAAAGTGAAAGAGTACGACTTTAATGGATTCGACTCAGAAGCTATGGTTGACTATTTCCATGCCGTATGCCACTGTAAACGCTGAATCATCAAAATATTTCGATGTCCGATAATCACTTTTAATGTATTCAGTATGTTCAAAATGGTTCAAATGGCTCTGAGCACTATGGGACTTAACTTCTGAGGTCATCAGTCCCCTATAACTTAGAACTACTTAAACCTAACTAACCTAAGGACATCACACACACCCATGCCCGAGGCAGGATACGAACCTGCGACCGTAGCGGTCGCGCGGCTCCAGACTGTAGCGCCTAGAACCGCTCGGCCACTCCGGCCGGCCTTTTCAGTATGTGTAAATAGCTTAAATGCAACAGTGTTTAAAAATGTGTTAAGAAATTTTATTTTTAATCGACACGTTAACTTTATGTACATCCACCTTGTTCTACGAGGGTTGCCCAGTAAATAATGCCCCATACTTTTTTTTCTCCGAAATAAAAAATATTAGAAATGTGACACTTTAGGTGCGAGTTATTTGAAGTTTCCCGCGTGTGTACGCAAAGTTTAAATTTCCTCCGACAAAGAGCGGTGGTGTAGGAATGTTCTAAAATGGCGTCTGCAAGTGACATCCGTCAGAAACAACGTGCAGTGATTGAATTTCTCGTAGCAGAGGAAGAAACCGTGGGCAATATTCATAAACGCTTGTGCAACGTCTACGGAACATCTGCAGTCGATAGGAGTACTGTTGGTCGCTGGGCACAGAGGGTGAAAGCATCAGAGGGCGGTGCTGCGGAGCTCCGAGATTTGCCGCGGTCGGGAAGGCCTCCCACGGCTGTCACGCCTGACATGTTGCAGCGGGCTGATGTTCTCATTCGACGGGATCGATGCATTACGACTCGACAATTGGCACTGGAGTTGTCAGTAAGCAAAGGAAGTGTGGATGTGATTATCAATCAGCTTGGATACTCAAAAGTGTGTGCAAGATGGGTTCCTCGGTGTCTTACTGTCGATCACAAATCCCAAAGAAAAGACATTTCTTTCGATTTGTTGCGACGCTTTCACGTTGACGGGGAGGCCTTTTTGTCACGGATTGTGACAGGTGATGAAACTTGGGTGCATCATTTTGAGCCCGAAACAAAAAGACAATCGATGGAATGGCGTCATGCTTATTCTCCACAGAAGAAAAAATTCAAAACAGTTCCTTCAGCCGGAAAAGTCATGATGACTGTGTTTTGGGATTGCGAGGGCGTAATTCTCATTGATGTGATGCCAAAAGGCAGTACCATTAATTCAGAGGCTTATGTCAAAACATTAGACAAACTTAAGCAGCGCTTCCGGCGCCTTGGGCGTCATGTTAACCCACAGGATGTTTTGATTCAGCATGATAACGCTCGTCCTCACACAAGTTTGAGGACTTGTGAACACATCGCGAAACTGGGTTGGATAGTGTTACCCCATCCACCCTACAGCCCCGACTTGGCTCCTTCAGACTTTCACTTGTTTGGGCCAATGAAGAATTTCATTCGTGGAAGACGTTTTGCCGATGACGAAGAAGTGATTCACGAAGTGACAACCTGGCTCCGTAGGCAGAGTAAAGATTTTTACCGGCAGGGAATACACGCTCTTGTGTCTCGCTGGAAGAAGGCCGTCGAACTTGAAGGAGATTATGTGGAAAAATAAAGCAAGTAGACAAAACATCAGTCTTTCACGTATGTAAATTTGATTGTTGTGGAATAAACACTTCTGGAGAAAAAAAATATGGGGCATTATTTACTGGGCAACCCTCGTACTTCTTCGAAGTGTGGCCCGCTCAGTAGTTACTCTTTTTGGATTCAACAGACGGAACACCGACGGCCGAAAACCTCGGATGTACTCGTAAATGGGTAACCCAGAAGCAACCAGTACATCGCACGACTTTTCCACGAACAGACGGCTCAACATGTGCGCAATCATTGCTTGTACGAGAGCACTTAAGTGAGTTACACTTTATTGTGGCAAGTCAGGTAACATTTATTGATTGTTACGCTACACTTCAAAGTTACACAGTTATATGACACCAGTTTTCAACATAGTCGCGGTCGGAACTTCATAACAATCGTTAAATTCCACCCCTCGGTCACGGAGCCATTCAAGAATTGGTTGGACGTTGTCCTCTGTGGCCTTCTTTCCTGATTGACGTTATCCAACCGTTGGTCAAATTGTCGGCTCCATTTCACCGCGGTTAGACACGACATTGCACTTGATCCATATACCGCAAGAATTTATACATTTTGCCTGCAATAATCTTGTTGTCTTGCGTACTTCGACTTTGGCGCAAATTTCCAGTTGCCGCGCTTTTTCACTCCCATTCCGTGATGCACCCGTTACTGTTACTGCAGCAGAACTACGTCTGCGGTGTATCGGGAACATTTAATCTTGTGTGATAATCTGCCACTCTTGTTGTGCAATGATATTTGCATAGGGCACTACATAAACTTAAATTTATGAAGTCGCTACGCAGCACTCACTTGACGAAATTACAGTTTGTTAACGCGGACAACACAGAACTATAGAACAGCTCTCCCAATATTACCAGACTGATAGGTTGGTTGTTTAGTGTTTTGTTACGTGATACTATACGTTCGATGGCATTGTAGATGCCATTCGCCGTACGATATATATCATAGATTCAAGCGACGTTCGACGAATTTGCCCGTTGAGATATGTTGCTCCAGCCCATAATGGCTTTTTCACAAAAACCATTTCGCTTTCCTGCTCAATTAGCGAATGGTGCCTAGGATGAATAACGACAGCCGTTAAGCTACCGTCAGAGCAATAATTTCTCAGATTTTCTCGTCATAGTCATTCCGCGAAAAGTGTGTGGAAGGAACTAATAACTTTTCTGACCTTTCGTGGAACGTATTCCCTTGAAAATAACAATCGAGCTTCCCTTGAACAATGTGCCTGTCTGAGACTCTGCTACTAGAGTTGGACGATCTTCGCTAAGCTCCTGCGATTGCTGAACCAGTTCGTGGAGACAGACGCCGCTCGTATTGGAATTCATCCTACACATTCTGTGATTCGTATCTACTAAGGACCTCAGACTACCACGTCAAACATAAATTTCGTAAGCTCCCTCATACATGGAGTCCGCTCCCATAGCTGAGTGGTCAGCGTGGCGGAATGTCACGCCAAGGGGTCCGGGTTCGATTCCCGGCTGGGTCGGAGATTTTCTGCGCTCAGGGACTGGGTGTTGTCCTCATTCTCATTTCATCATCATGAGTGAAAGGCAACGGGAAACCACCACTGGACTCACTTGCCTAGACGCTCATGCGGTGGACCTCTCTGACGAGGCTTCCCACGTGACAAGACCTGCCGTAAGGCAGAACACAAAGTTTTTCATACATGGATGAACTGTGTTTCCACACGATTCTTCCAGTAATCTGACAGGCATATACTCCTCTTATAATTTTATACTGTAGTTTCACTGTAGATCATTTCGAAAACTTATTCCTAAATAATTTCCGAATGTTGCAGTTTCCAGTGACCGATCGTCAATCGTGTAACCGCACAGAGATAAGTCTTTCTGCAGTTTTAATGCGCAATACTTTATAGTTGTTGCCCATCCTACACCAAGCGTCGATAGCCTATAAGTCTTTCTGCATTTAGACAGACTTTCTGGAGCTGATATTTTCATATATAAAACAAAACCATCTGCAACCAGCCCTTACGTAGCTTCCGATATTATCAGACATATCGTACATATATAGGATGTAACTGGTCTAAATGCACTTAATTTATATGTGCTACCTTCATATGTAATCACGTCAGTGAGTTGTTTGTTTCTGCTTTGCTTCAAACAGTCTTCCCCCATCACGTCATAAACGTCCACACATCCACTCTTCAACGACCGATCTGCTGCCCAGGAAAAATAAACAGTAAAGGCTTGCTCCTGTCAGATGTACCTGGAAGTACTAACCAATCTAAAAACATACTACTCGTAATAGCTATAATTACTAGTCTACAAATGAAGTAAGTACGGATGTAATGTTGTTCAGTGTGCAGTCTTCGGTCATCAAAAGAAACATCTGCACTTATCCTCGCTACACGCGGTATATCCTGAATATTGATGGCTCTGTAACAGTTCTTTCCTTCACGGCGGAAGATAATAGTCATTTATACCCTTTGTCTTTCTACTCTTACGGAAATCAGAAGTCTTACACCACGAACAGCTGTATCGAACTATACCAAACCCATATTCCAGTATTTCCATGCTTGTGGCTTATGTTGATCACAGTTTTATACTGATGCGAGTTTATTTTCGTTACAGAAAAAAGCCATTCCTACAGATGGAGAATGATGTAAATATACTTGGGCTTTTGCGTGCGTCTAACGTTCTAAATCTGTTCAGATCGAGACCACAAGGTAACATTTACATAGGACGTGGAGCTACAGCCTATCACCGTCTTTCGGGCTTTGAGAAAGGTCGAATCATTGTCATGAGGTACATGACAGCATCTTGCAGATCGTACAAACCGTTGGCTGTATTCTAGTGCTGTAGAAGGAACAGTGACAAGATAGACTCAGGACCACCGTGTGGCAAGAAGAGTAGGCCCAGGTCTTTCCATAAGGACTGCTTCATCAGAATACATTTGAAATCCGGAGAGAGTTCCATCACAAACGGTCTGGAACTGATTACTGAAAGCTAGTTTTAAATCTCGAACTGTCAAGCGTCGTTTACCGCTGATAATACACTATACACAACAGAATGTTAATAAAAGCCATCACAATCATAATGACAGTGACAATGTCTTTTATTAACGCTAGTACTTATTTGTGGAGACACAACATGTTCGACATGATTACAGACGATAGAAACTTGTCTGGTGTAGACCACAAGCAACGGTGAGTCTTCTGTGTTTGGCTGTCATATCGACGCCAACGTGTCGATAGACGCCCTGGTGAGACTGAGTACTAAATGCTCGCCGATGTGTGGTTGAAATGGTAAATTTTGTTGCCTTACCCTTCCAGGCAAGGGTACATAATGGTAAATTTCAGCAGGATAATGCAAGACCTCACACAGCAGTTTACAGCACAAGTGTTTGAGGAATATAAGGATCCATGACTGTCCTGCCTGTCTTGGATGCGACACAAGTCGTAGATTTTCGTAGTAGCCTTCGTGAACTGACACTACATGTATTCCAGACAGGGCAAGAAATTCCTCAAGTTGACATTCGAATGCTGTTTTCTTCTACGCCGTAATTAATACAAGAGAGTACTCGTGCCTGTGGAGGTCACACCTTATATTGACGTTAATGGTAGATTTTACTTAAAGTTGAATGGAAGTTAATGCGTGTTATGAGATGCACATCATCACGAAGTTTGATATACACTCCTGGAAATTGAAATAAGAACACCGTGAATTCATTGTCCCAGGAAGGGGAAACATTATTGACATATTCCTGGGGTCAGATACATCACATGATCACACTGACAGAACCACAGGCACATAGACACAGGCAACAGAGCATGCACAATGTCGGCACTAGTACAGTGTATATCCACCTTTCGCAGCAATGCAGGCTGCTATTCTCCCATGGAGACGATCGTAGAGATGCTGGATGTAGTCCTGTGGAACGGCTTGCCATGCCATTTCCACCTGGCGCCTCAGTTGGACCAGCGTTCGTGCTGGACGTGCAGACCGCGTGAGACGACGCTTCATCCAGTCCCAAACATGCTCAATGGGGGACAGATCCGGAGATCTTGCTGGCCAGGGTAGTTGACTTACACCTTCTAGAGCACGTTGGGTGGCACGGGATACATGCGGACGTGCATTGTCCTGTTGGAACAGCAAGTTCCCTTGCCGGTCTATGAATGGTAGAACGATGGGTTCGATGACGGTTTGGATGTACCGTGCACTATTCAGTGTCCCCTCGACGATCACCAGTGGTGTACGGCCAGTGTAGGAGATCGCTCCCCACACCATGATGCCGGGTGTTGGCCCTATGTGCCTCGGTCGTATGCAGTCCTGATTGTGGCGTTCACCTGCACGGCGCCAAACACGCATACGACCATCATTGGCACCAACGCAGAAGCGACTCTCATCGCTGAAGACGACACGTCTCCATTCGTCCCTCCATTCACGCCTGTCGCGACACCACTGGAGGCGGGCTGCACGATGTTGGGGCGTGAGCGGAAGACGGCCTAACGGTGTGCGGGACCGTAGCCCAGCTTCATGGAGACGGTTGCGAATGGTCCTCGCCGATACCCCAGGAGCAACAGTGTCCCTAATTTGCTGGGAAGTGGCGGTGCGTTCCCCTACGGCACTGCGTAGGATCCTACAGTCTTGGCGTGCATCCGTGCGTCGCTGCGGTCCGGTCCCAGGTCGACGGGCACGTGCACCTTCCGCCGACCACTGGCGACAACATCGATGTACTGTGGAGACCTCACGTCCCACGTGTTGAGCAATCCGGCGGTACGTCCACCCGGCCTCCCGCATGCCCACTATACGCCCTCGCTCAAAGTCCGTCAACTGCACATACGGTTCACGTCCACGCTGTCGCGGCATGCTACCAGTGTTAAAGACTGCGATGGAGCTCCGTATGCCACGGCAAACTGGCCGACACTGACGGCGGCGGTGCACAAATGCTGCGCAGCTAGCGCCATTCGACGGCCAACACCGCGGTTCCTGGTGTGTCCGCTGTGCCGTGCGTATGATCACTGCTTGTACAGCCCTCTCGCAGTGTCCGGAGCAAGTATGGTGGGTCTGACACACCGGTGTCAATGTGTTCTTTTTTCCATTTCCAGGAGTGTATATCGGACTGATGCTTCATGTGAAACATTTTGCATTTGCCAGTATATATCCATATTTCCTGAAAACAGCTTCTGTGTGTTTCGAAGTGACAATGCACCATCTAGAGGCTTGTAACGCAGGACCCGAAGTACAGTTATCCTTGCGTATGTCACGTGTACATGAGAGGACAACTCTTATACCAAACAAATGCATGTCTCCTTAGTTGGGTGATATTGTTTAGTGCTTTGCGCTTTCTCGAGGACGAACAGAGCGATAACGCGAAACACGGCATTCTATGTGAGAGACGTGTGAGAGGGCGCCCACGCCTGGCTCCTCTCTCTCTCTCTCTCTCTCTCTCTCTCTCTCTCTCTCCGTCTCTTTATCGCTCTCTCACTCTGTGTGTGTGTAATTTTCGAGAGATAGACAGAAACAGGATACAGGGTGGTAATGAAAAATAGATGGGGTAACGGAAAGGAACGGGCTGGGGATAGTGTTGTCCTACCTGAGCACTGTTTGATTATGTCCTTACTAACGAAACTTTGAGCCTGACAGGACTCTCAGATTTTCTGCTGTTCACTAGTTGTCGCATTAACCATTAGGGTATTTGTGAAACCTCCGCTAGTTGACTTAAACTTACACCGTCACTTATTTTTCCACCTACGATATGCCACAAGATATGTGGCAGTAACAGCAGCTCTATGGGAGAGGATCTGGATGTAGTATTCGAAAATCGCACTTGAAAACCATTTTTCAAGTAAAAGTTTCAACAGACGTGGAATCGCGCTCATATAATCTAAGGGTAAAGGCAGGAAACTGGCGCAACGATACGGCGCAACTCATGACCTACACTACCGAAAAACAAGAACTACCCTGTATGAATGCAGAGTCTCGCGGCGATAACATTGAATAAAATGTTCTCGAGTTTCCAACCGCGTCAATTGGTTAAAACTACACGAGCTTTCGGCCAAGCACTCCTTGGCCACTGTCAAGTGTTATGACTGCCAGTGGGCTGTTGGTGCGCCCTTATATACGCTAGCTGCCGGCTGTGACGTCACTGGTGCCCGTGACATTGCCATATATGGGCATGTTTTGAGTCGGCGTTCGATGTGCCCTCTTCAACCGCGCGACCGCTGGATCCCACGCAGCACTGAGCTGTAAGCCACCGTCTCTATTCAGGGTGTTTGTGGTAATTTTTATTTTAATAGCTTCCTTTATTAAACTGTCCCAGAAGCCGTTAGTGCGAGCCACGACAGAGGTATCGTCAAATGTTATGTGGTGACCGTTTTATAACGCCTGCTCAGCTAACGCAGATTTCTCTGGACAGCGTAGGCGATAATACCTCTCATGTTCTTTCCTGCATTGTTCCACAGTGCGCACTGTTTGTCCGATGTACTTCTGGCCATACAAGGTATTTCGTAAACTCCAGGTGTTCTGAGACCTACAGCGTCTTTAACTGGTCTCAGTAATTGACGGATTTTCGTTGGAGGCCTGAAGATCGATTTAATCTTTTGCCTTTTCAACAGGCGGCTTATCTTGCCCGACACAGAGCCACAGAATGGCAGCAAAGCAAGTTTCTTTTCCAGCTCTTCGTCGCTGGTCTTATTCTGATATTTCCCAGAAATCACTTCTTTCACTTGATGGGCGCTGTAGCCGTTATTCCTGAAAACTTTGCGTAGGTGGCTCAGTTCGTGGGGCAGGTTGTCGTCGTCTGATATTACTCTTGCACGATGCACCAATGTTTGTAATACTGCGCGCTTCTGTGCTGGATGATGATGGCTGGTAGCGCGCAGGTAAAGGTCTGTGTGGGTGGGTTTTCTGTAGACACTGTGGCCAAGGCACCCATTTCGTTTACGGTGGACAAGGACGTCGAGGACGTTCAATGCATTATCTTTTTCCATCTCCATGGTGAACTGGATATTACTGTTGATGCCATTGAGGTGTTCCTAAAACTCGTCTAATTTCTCGCGTCCGTGTGGCCAAATGACGAACGTGTCGTCAACGTATCTAAAGAAACACTTGGGCTTCAATGGCGCAGTATCTATGGCAATATCCTCAAAATTCTCCATGAAGAGGTTTGCAACACCTGGAGCCAACGGGCTACCCATTGCTACGAAGTCTGTCAGATCGTAATACTGGCCGTTGTACACGAAGTAGGATGACGTAAGAGTGTGCCTAAATAGCTCGACCACGTCACTTACTAAGTACTGGGAAATTATATCCAGAGAATCTTTGGTAGGCACATTCGAAAACAGCGCCACTACATCAAAACTGACCATAATATCGTCCTCACTAAGGTGTAGACGGTTGATTCTGCTGATAAATTCTGCTGAGTTTTTTATATGATGTTCGCAGTCTCCCACATGTGGAGCGAGGAGCTTGGCCAAGTACTTCGCCAGCTTGTATGCTGGAGAACCTATTGTGGACACAATAAGGCGAAATGGCGTCCCGTCCTTGAGTATCTTCGGTAAACCGTAAGCATTAGGTGGTTTAGGCGCCTGTGGGAGGAGATTCTTAACCACACTGTCTTCCACTGAAGATCGCTTCAGAAGTTCTGATGTCTTCCTTACTATTCTTGATGTCGGGTCGCGTGGGAGCTTCCGATAAGTATCTTCGTTCAGTAGCGCACAGATCTTCGTATCATAGTCCTCGAACTCCATAATTACGGCGGCATTGCCCTTGTCAGCGGGAAGTACCACAACGCTTTCATCATTACGTAGTGCTCGAAGGCCATTGCGCTCAGCCCTGGTCATGTTGGATGCTGGTAACTTGTGGTACTTACATTAATTCACGAATACAGACGGCGCTCACAACTGCCGAGCCTTGGTTCGAAAGATGGCGTATTAAAGTAAACGTCGACAAGTGCGAAGCAATTCTGTTCACATGCAGACCGAAGCTACTGCGCAAACGTCGACACCGTAGACACGTAACACTATATGCACGCCCAATACGTTTTCGAGAGAAGGTCAGATACCTCGGTGTCTGACTGGACCGGAAACTTAGATCGGGGGCCCACATAGAATACATTGCCAACAGAGCGCACCTGAGGCGCAAACAATTCTACCCAATGCTCAACAAAGAAAGTACACTAAATAGGACGGTGTCGAGGTCCATATACATGAAACTGATTAGACCTTTGATGCCGTACGCAGCTTCCGTCTGGCAATACGCAGCTCCTACAGCCCTCGCCGCCTGCAGATCATACAGAACATAGCTATGGGCTTGAAACCCTTAAGGAAGTACTCGAAAAACACTCCACATGACTATACAGGAACTCGAGACACGCGGACAATCCTTTCATCCCTACTCCAAGAAACTATGATCACAACCATCGGTGGAAGCATAAGCGGCCAAAGACGCTGCTAGCTAGGTCAAACCATCTATGGCGAGCTATCATACACTCACAAGCGACAACATCGGCAAGCCCTTACAAGTCATCAATATTGACTGGTTATGCCAGCTGCTATCACAGCCGACTAACAGGCTACAGCAGCGAAGCCGAAGACCTCGCACACTAAACCACAAACAAAGCGGGAACACTAAACTACACTGTGAATCCGATAAATAATCTATCGGACACTAAACGATGACGAATCCAACCGTTACAGGTATACTGATGCTGAACAAGAAGCCAACACCGGTACCCAGCGGAAGGTGCCGAGTAACATCGCTCCACAACATCAAAGGTACCCACCTGCATCATACCCACTACTAACAAAGCCTACCCCTGCAGGCAGCAAGAAAACCGCTACTGCTCTTACAACCCGACCCAACTATGGCAGAGGTTTATTCCCTCGGCTCTTGACTTGGCGCTTTCTTTCCTCTGTCCTTCAAACCGCTACCCTTCGTTCAACTTCTGACCCAATCTGTCTCTAGACGAGCAAATATTAATGGTTAATCATAACCAGACGTACACAAACATCGCAGTACCCACATTCTCCGAGACCTCACTTAGTGAAAATTAATCAATATGCAGAGGTGGGCCGGCCGCAGTGGTCTAGCGGTTCTAGGCGCTCAGTCCGGAACCGCGTGACTGCTACGGTCGCAGGTTCGAATCCTGCCATGGGTATGGATGTGTGTGATGTCCTTAGGTTAGTTAGGTTTAAGTAGTTCTAAGTTCTAGGGGACTGATGACCACAGATGTTAAGTCCCATAGTGCTCAGAGCCATTTGATTTGCAGAGGTGGCAGTAGACAGTGTTCGCTATCATGCCAGTGTATGTGTGGAGGGCCTCCACCCTATATTAAAAGATGACAGGAGCACTACATCTCAGTAACTTAACTAGAAAGCTCAGTTAGAATAACAACCTAATCAGTTAACACATTTGTGGACAATTTCCATCCATCAAGTCACTGCTTCGGCATAAATGACATGTATTGGAAAGGCTTCACATTTATTTTCAATGCAGTGCAGAGTTCCCTTTTCCGTGCATGTAGAAACAGAAGCACCGAGCAACACCAGCGGCTAGCCCTGCAAGCTCGAAACACTTCAACTACCTCAGCAGACAATTTCGTCAGTATACACCGAGATCACAAAACCCTCAGAGCCTAGAACAAAATGTTCAGTCATAGTTATAAATTTGGTACCCAAGGCAGAGTGCTTACAGCAGATAAAATGATTCATCCCAACGAGCAGAAAATGATACTTTACCTTCCAACTAACTCCAACGTCCTTCTGCCCTATGCCGACCGTTTGCCAACATATGTCCACAACCCGGACTGCCACAGCCGAAGTCCGCATACATCTTCCGTTCGCCTCACGTCAGTGTGAGGGGGCCGGTTATTCCCTCCAGGATTACGACCTTAGTTCCAATTAGCTCCTCCTTGCCGAGCGCCGAACTGCCTCGCATCAACCACCACGGCGGCCTGATGATAACAAATTCAGAGCATATGATACCCGAATGTCACTGTAAAGGGTGCCCAAACAGTTGCATCAATACACCGTGCACCCCCTCTGGCGGAAACGCAGGTTTCTATTCTCGTAAACAAACTGTAGCGTTGTCCGAAGAACGAGGACCCATAGTAAAGTTCAACAGTCAGGGCCACACGCAATGACTAATAAGGGACTACGATGTAGACACGCCCTTAAGTGGTTCCATACACAGCCGCTGCTGGATGCTTATTTACAGGTCAGAGAGAAGTGCCTCTCACTTGTACACTGCATCCATCGCTTAATACGACAGCATCGTCGTAGTAATATGCAGCAACGAGAACTGTATTAGAAGCAGAACTATGTATCAAAATTTAGGGTCAATTGCACATTGTGATGTAGGTCTATCATTCCATGTTGAACAAAGTGCTAACAGTTAGTTGACTGCGACAGTAAAAATACATGTCCGCTATGGGGCCAAGGATAGTTTCTGCGGGTAAGTATTCTATCTCAAAGACTTTTATTAACGTGAACTGCCGGCCGGAGTGGCCGAGCGGTTCTAGGCGCTTCAGTCTGGAACCGCGCGACCGCTGCGGTCGCAGGTTCGAATCCTGCCTCGGGTATGGATGTGTGTGATGTCCTTAGGTTAGTTAGGTTTAAGTAGTTCTAAGTGCTAGGGGACTGATGACCTCAGCTGTTAAGTCGCATAGTCCAAGTGTGTGTCTTGCAGTATCTGCCCGACCTCCTCAGGAAGTAAATCTAGCATTACTACAACTCCACTACACGGTTGATTATAAAGGTGGTGAATGGCATTCTGGATAGATTGTCCCACGCATCTTGCGCCTTTTATTGCAATTCGGCAATGGTTCTTACAAGCCCTGAACAAAGCGTAATTTCCCTCGCCGTCATGTCACATACGTGATCAACTGGCGAAAGATCTGCTGGCTTAGTTGGCCACGGCAGTTGTTGCACACCATGAAGATCATATTCGGTCGCAGCAGTCCTATGTGGAAGTGCGTTGTCTTCCTACCGAAGAAATGGCAGCAGCACGGGGATAACAGCCTGCGCAATGTAGTGGTACCTAGTTACTTTACCCTGCAAAAACACCAAAAGTGACCGCGAGTTGCAACTGATACCTCCCCCCCCCTTTCCCTCTATACCAAGCCATGAAACCAGCGATGGGACCTATATGTCGTGAGCGACATCGATACCTCTACAGACAGAAACTAATTCCATCAGTAGAGGTAAAAGAATACCATTCCACCCCCAGCCAACTCATTCACGACATCAGAGCAGCAATGCTTGCCGGTGTCTTGGTATCAGTGATAGCTGGACCAGAGGCACACATGATCTTAATCCCGCTGCAATCAGACGGTTCCAGATGGTCACAGCAAGTGCAACATATACCTAGATTTCGTCCCTTGATAGTATTTGGTCGGCCACCGCTGCTCTCACAGTGTGCCTCATCTTGACGTGCTTCTGTATTACACGGACGTCCAGAAACTGGTCTAGAAGTGTGGGGTGTTTTACAGATCCTCCTTTAAAGCAGCGATACACCATTGATACACTGTGTCAATCTGAAGCCGTCGATACGAGCTTCCAGCTTCCTGTATGCCCATAATGCGATCCCTTTAAAATGGCTGAAGCTGATACGAAGTAGCAGTGCCTGTGCTATTAAGAAGTACGATGTAACGTTCCTTCGGACATGCATGCATATCTGGAGGAACATTCCACCGCCCTTCTGAAAAACACAGGCACTGCTATTTCGTATATATTTGGCAATATCAGGCATTTGAGTCTCGATAAATATGTCCTTCCTGGAAGGTAATTACGTAACTTTCGAGTGCAGGTTGCGACACAACGAAGGCGACGTATGGAAGTTTTGGTCTGGCCGTCAGCCGTGCACGGATAGCTGAAGCAGTCTGGGTGACCATTCGTGTAAAGCAGTAAATCAGAATTCGAGTCCCAGTATGCCAGAAAATTTCTATTTAATTCTAATATAGTCCCGAGGGTGCCTCCTATTCGCAACTGCGATGTGGCTGCTGCTGTTTGACTGAGCATGTACTGGTACTTTGGGCATGGTTATACCCTAGCATGAATGTTGCAAAGACTGTTAACCCCTCAAAGCGCAGTTACTGCCTGCAGAGGCAAAATGGAAGGTGCAAACGGGCATCCTAACACTGCAATGGCTCAGTACAACATACACTATGTTATCAAAAGTATCCGAACACCTGGCTGAAAATGACTTACAATTTTGTGGCGCCTTTCATCGGTAATTCTGGAATTCAATACGGTGTTGGCCCACTGTTAGCCTTGGTGACAGCTTCCACTCTCGCAGGCATACATTCAATCAGGTGCTGGAAGGATTCTTGGAGAATGGCTTCCCATTCTTCACGGAGTGCTGCACTGAGGAGAGGTATCGATGTCGGTCGGTGAGGCTGGCACGAAGTCGGCGTTCCAAAACATCTCAAAGATGTTCTAAAGCATTCAGGTCAGAACTCTGTGCAGGCCAGTCTATTACAGGGATGTTATTGTCGTGTAACCACTCCGCCACAGGCCGTGCATTGTGAACAGGTGCTCGAGCTTGTTGAAAGATGCAATCACCATCCCCAAAATGCTCGTCAACAGTGGGAAGCAAGAAGGTGCTTAAAACTTCAATGTAGGCCTGTGCTGTGATAGTGCCACGAAAAACAACAAGGGTTGCAACCCCCCTCCATGAAAAACACGACCACACCATAACACCACCGCCTCCGAATTTTACTGTTGGCACTACACACGCTGGCAGATGACGTTCAACGGGCATTCGCCATACCCATTCCCTGCTATCGGATCCCCACATTGTGTACCGTGGTTCGTCACTCCACACATCGTTTTGCCACTGTTCAATCGTCCAATGTTTAAGCTCATTACACCAAGCGAGGCGTCGTTTGCCATTAAATGGCGTGATGTGTGGCTTATGAGCAGCCGCTCGACCATGAAATCCAAATTTTCTCGCCTCCCGCCTGACTGTCACAGTACTTGCAGTGGATCCTGATGCAGTTTGAAATTCCTGTCTGATGGTCTGGCTAGATGTCTGCCTATTCCACATTACGACCCTCTTCAAATGCCAATGATCTCTGTCAGTCGACAGACGAAGTCGGCCTGTACGCTTTTGTACTGTACGTGTCCCTTGACGTTTCCACTTCACTATCACATCGTAAACAGTGGACCTAGGGATGTTTAGGAGTGTGGAAATCTCGCGTACAGACGGATAACACAAGTGACACCCAATCGCCTGACCACGTTCGAAGTCCGTGAGTTCCGCGGAGCGCCTCATTCTGCTCTCTGACGATGCGCTTCAGTCTGGAACCGCGCGACCGCTACAGTCGCAGGTTCGAATCCTCCCTCGGGCATGGATATGTGTAATGTCCTTAAGTTAGCTAGGTTTAAGCAGTTCTGAGTTTTCTAGGGGACTGATGACCTCAGATGTTAAACCCCATAGTGCTCAGAGCCATTTGAACCATCTGAACGATGTCTAATGACTACTGAGTTCGCTGATGTGTAGTATCCGGCAGTAGGTGGCAGCACAACTCACCTAATAACAAAAACGTATTTTTTAGGGGTGTCCGGATACTTTTGATTACATAGTGTGTTATAACTGATTGGGCATCTCTTTTCCTGGCACTGAATCTACTGCGTTGCGGGTACAGCATTTGTGAACGGTTTCATTCCCATCATATCAACAAATGTAATACAGATGACATCAGATTGGTTCAGATTTTCTCCCATTTTACCGCGGGCTCAGTACGGCCGCACTTGGTGCTCGCGGTAGTGGCCAACAGTCGCAGGGACTACAGCCAGTTTGCTCCCGAATCGCCGTGTCGGACAACACTGGTGCCCAGAGTCGGCTGGGGCGTTGTCGCCGATCGGCGTCGCGTCTCCTGGCGAGAGGTGGGAACAGCGGTAACCGAGGGCGGAAAGAGCGCCGGTAATCCCCGGGCGCGAGTGACAGGTTGAGAGGCTGCGTGAAATGTGGCGGCTGCGGAGATGGCCGCTGCGATAAGGCGGTCCTTGACCCGGAGGGTGGGGGCGGGCCCTTCACCAGCCTCCATCCAGGCCGCGCTGGGGCCGGCGCAGTGGGGCTCGCGTCCGTCAGGGCAGCCGCCTCGCAAATCAGAGCGCCGGCGGCGGCTGCGGCGGCTGCAGAGACTGGCGGCTCGGCGGCCGCGCGCCGGCCGGCCTCCGCTACTGGGCACGCCGCCACGCCGCGCGGCCCGTGGGAACCGCCGCTGCGGACGCCGGCCGCATAAACCTTTCCACCTCCCTGAACTTCGCCACTCTGGCTCGTACTTCTGGCCAGTGTCATTCTGTGCTGGCTGCTGCGCTTACGCCACCGGAATAGCATTACCGGCGAAGTAGCTGCCACTGTTTACTGTTACAGACGATAGACAGCCCCAAGTCGCTCGGGTCAGTTATCTCTGCTTCGTACAGCTAAGCCCCTCACTCTGCTATGTTGCCATAGCATAGGTACCTGCTGATCAGTCAGTTAATTTCTTTCTAGTTTTCACTTTCTTCCGTGAAATCGTTCTACCTGTAAAAGGGGCAGTCAAATGAAAATAGGATTGGTCGAGAAAACACGGTTAATGCATTCAAGGCAAAATGGTTGTGATTGCCTACGCAAACATGGTTGTACACAGGGGTGCACCCGTTCGTCTGAACGCATCGGGGTTCCAAAAACATGGAATTCGCATGCGTAGAAATAGGGACTAGACAGAGAATGTGTGAGGGCTTCCCAGCGAAATACCTGCAGCGTAATTCAATAACCTCGCCAACATGTCGGCGAACTGTCACCATGTTATTTCCACACTCACGGCCGTCGATTTGCTTCGAGCGATGAGGTGCATACCTGGGTGCAATCGTGGTTCCATAGGCAACTGCAAACAGTTTTCCTTCAGGGTATTGACCGTCTTTTCTCACGTCGGATAAATGTACCAACACTTACCGCGTTTACTTTTGAAACGACAAACATTTTATTTACGTTTTTTTTTTCGTCTGTGTCGTTTGCAGTTTTGCAGTGTCTGTGCTTTACACCGGCTATACGGTATAAAATTGTTAAGTCTTTCATGGTCACTTATTGACAAACTGCCTGTTGGCTTCTGTCTCGAGTTCTTCGGCCGATATTTCTTTTTTTATGTTTTGTTGGACGTTTCGCCAGAACGAGTGCCTCACATTGTCAAAGCATCACCTTCCACTGCTGGTGGTGGACTGGAGTCAAGCTCGCGACCCGTGCGGGCCCAAGTCTAAAGGATTTTACGTGGTCGTTTCCGCCGCAGTTCTCCACATGCTGCCTCCAACGGTCTCTATAGATCGAACAAAGTGGTGAGGAGTTAATTTTCAGTGTACACATACTTGTCACAGCGTCCCTGCTTTACTTTATGTCGCAAATAATATTTACGCTTGTTAATCACAGTTGCACACTATGTGCTTACAACTTTCTAGTACTTCACCTCGTTGTGGAGGTAAAAGAGTTACAAGTTATCACTTTATATATCCTCACCGCTCCCCCTCCGCAGATCCCCTGTGGATTTCACATAAATTATGATCTTGAACGCAAATTCATGTTCTACTAGGGCCATTTCGAAGGTAATACCTCCTACTTTTATAAATGGAAACTACCGGAGACACATAAAACACAATACCATGGCTAAATAGAGCAATATTTCAGCTACAATCATTTATCCACACATTCGTCACCATTCTTTACGCATTTTTTTCAACGATCAACCGGAGCCTGCATGCCACGTTTGTAAAAATCGTAACCAGCTGAGGCTATCCACTTCGTTACAGCTTTGACAACAGCATCCGAGCCTTGAAAATGTTGCTACTTAGTCCATCTTTCAGAGGTCCAAAGAGATTGAAGCCTAAAGGCGCTAAATCGGGACTGTGCGATAGATGAAGTAAGACAGTGTAGCCGAAATTTGCAATGAGTTGCGTGGTCGCAAAACTGGTGTCGGGCCTGACGTTCTCATGTTGCAGGTGAAAGTTGGTCTTCTTCTTTGGCCTTACCCTAGAAATTCTGGCTTTCAGCCTACTCAGTGTCGTCTTCTAGCGTGCTGAATTGACAGTTTCTCCATGCTCCACGACATCGAAAAGAGCTGTCCCAGAAGTCTATGCGTATCACATTTCCTGCAGTCGTCTGTGACTTGAATTTCTTCTTTGACGGAAAACACACATCTCGCCATTACATGGACTGTCTTTTGGATTCCACCTCGTCTCATCTCTGGTGACTTTTGGTCCAGCATGTCCCGACAAATTTCCATTCGATGAGTTTTTTTGTAATTCTGTAAGCATCCGCGGAACGCATCTCGCACGGACTTTGTAATTACCAAGATATTCCAACGTTGTTTCCACGGCATTAGAGCCATCATTCAGCTTTGCACGTAATTCTCTGGTCGGTATCCGCCGATAACCACGGATGAGTTAGTCAGGACGCTCTTCATTGGGAGGGATGATAGCTGTGCACAGTCCACCGGGCTTTGGCTTGTCATGAAGACCCTATTCACCATCCTGAAAATGCTGTACCCATCGTCTCACATTGCTCATTGCTGTTGCATCGTCTCCATACACCTTTAGCAAGAGTCGATGGATTTCAATCGGCGCAGTTCCTTCATCAGTGAGGAATTCAATCACACATTGCTTTTTATACGCGCGTCCATATCAGACCCTATTCTCGAACACTTCTCTGCAGGCACCAACAACCGCAGAACAACGGATCTACCTGCAAGTGAAAGAGGAAGGTTCGAGCATTAGCACTACGCCAACGACATCTGGCGCGGACATCTAGATTCACTACAAAAAAAAAAGAAGGCATTACCTTCGGAACGACCCTGCTATTATATGAATAATTATGTTTGTTCGTTGTAGCTTTGGTGAAGAGATGTTGCAAGGAAGGCTTGTCACTGATAGATAAACAAAACTGCTTGCTCTCAACTCTGGAAGTGTTAGACATGTCCAAAACCAATAACAAAGTCTGCAGATACTATTGGTCAGCTCATTTTTAGCTGAAAATATTGGGATTGCGGAAATAGAGCAAAACAGGAAAGATAAACATACACGCCAACTAATATCGTCACTGCGCCTTAGTCTCTTTTTGATACTTAATTTGGAAGCTGGAGGTCGCGGTTGCGAGCGTCGACAAAGTCTTGGTGTGTATGTGTGGTCCCACCGCTCCAATGTGAACGGACCATCCGGGTGCTGTCCGTTATTGTTGTCGCACTTCCACAATATTTTAACATCGGTGCATACTGAAATATCTTAGTTGCTGTTCGATTTGAATTAAGTAATTGCGGTATATTACCCTAATCAACACAGTCTGCGCAGATGCCACCTTTACCTCACAATTGTGGTTTTTCGTATAAATAATCATGTATTTATGCACTTTACGTCAATAATAATTTTGCGTAATGAATGATACAAATGTCGCTCACACTGGAATTAAGTCTTTTACCGCTGTTTGCGAACTACCGCAAACGAGTGAATTTCCAACTTGAGAATGCGCCTCAATTTTCGCAGGTAGCCCCAACAACATATTTCCATCGGCCTTCCGGAGAACGTCGTATCGGCCTGTCATAGAAAAGATTTCGTTTCGGCCCCGTAGTGGGTCGTTCCAAGAGCTACTGCATTTTTTGAGGGACATGTAGGCTTCCACACCAGTGTTCCAGCGCGGCTGGTGAATCACAGTGTTGACTGGCGATCTAACTGTGACGTCGACGCGTTCGATGCGTTTGTGAAGAGGAAGGAAAAGGATCTGCTCACCTATAAGAGGGAGGCACAACCAAGTATTTAAAGTAAGCTAATCGCGAAAAACACTGCTCAGACCCGGCCGTTGGTGAACGGTGCTTTTTGAAGGAGCTCCACACGGAGCATATAGTTTTCGATAGGTTGTTAAGGAGGAGAGAAGCAGTAGATAGTGGACAGGCAGAGAAAGAGTTGTGACCGGACTGTTGGAGTGAGAGTCGTAATCAGACGGAAGTGGAATTATCGTGTGGTAGCTGCATGGTACGCGTTAGATTAAGTGTCGAGTGCGAGACACCTCTGATCAATTTTCGGTTTGAAGATGCAGTTCCTGGTCCTGTATCGAGCAGTGGGTGGCTGTGGCACTTCGGCAGAATCACCGCTGTGGGGCGCACTTCCCTGCTTTGCATACTCCCGATGGTGCAGGGTAAGCATTGCTCTGCTTCTGATTGGTAAGAACTTTGGAGGTGGCCAGAATGAGATTTTCACTCTGCAGCGGAGTGTGCTCTGACATGAAACTTCCTGGCAGGTTAAAACTGTGTGTAAGACGGAGACTCGAACTCGGGACCTTTGCCTTTCGCGGGCAAGTGCTCTACCAACTGAGCTACCCAAGCACGACTCACATCCCGTCCTCACAGCTTTACTTCTGCCAGTAGCTGGTAGAGCACTTGCCCACGAAAGGCAAAGGTCCCTAGTTCGAGTCTCGGTCCGGCACACAGTTTTAATCTGCCAGGAAGTTTCAACGTTGGAGGTGAATTGCTCACCGTGTATGGCGTTCGCACCTACAAACAGGACCAGTCGTAGCCTCACATATATACGATGCGCTAGCGGGTAGATTGCCGTTCAAATTCTCTAACAAGTCAATGAACTATAGTCAGATAGCGTTATCCACATTCTAAGACGGAACCATGAGGCAGGGAGCATCCATTCATATGCACCACAGCACTTTTGTGTTCATGCTAATTACGAGTTATTTATGTTTGCTCATCTAATTTCACTCCTGTATTGTCGACGACAAATCTGTGTAATCACACTGAACATCTTTAATTTAAGCGCAAATAAGACTCTATAGTCATCTTTAAAGTAATCTATGTGGGAGATAAAGTAACTGAAAATCTGTTACATTAAGTCCACCTAAGCTTCTCATTAGGAGAAAAATATTAATTAGATTTGATCTCCATTGAGCATAGTTTTATAGTGGTGTAGCTGAAGGATGACTGTCACCTGACAGATAGAGGTAAGGAGTGGTATCCCACACTACCAAAATAAACTCACACCACGAACGTTTTGTAGTGTTTACTGACTCTCACGTTAGCAGCTTGCTTCCAGTCCCGGCAGGTACAAAAAAGGACAATTTTGTTGGTTTAAATGAATACCCTGAAACTTCCCCTTTGAATGAAAAGAAAGATTGGGCTGGTTAACTCCTACGTTATTTTATACAGAAACAGCTGAGTAATATTGAACATACTCAGACGGTTTTCTCTTTACGTATTCTCATCATTTCTAAACTGACACACAATATTTTAGCGCAACGCACTTTGACTTAGTAATCCCTACAAAAGAATAGCACTGACTAACAATAACCTATACCCTTCATGAATCACTTACCTCACAAAAATCTTCGTTACTCGAACTACTGCAATACAGCGAGCGCCAATATTGCCAGCTAAATAAAATATTCTAACTACTGAAGGCACTAACTACTGATAGGCATATAGTTAGCAAGTGGAAGATTTTGATAGAGAACAAACAATGTATTTACCTTAATAGTGTTCAAAAGTCATAATATATATATATAAATTCTTGACATCAATTTTGACAAACTTCTTTTTTCTGACGGACACACGTGCAGATCGTCCTTTCATATTTAAATCGCAAAACTCTGGCATTTCTCTCCACACATCCACCACTGCTGGTGGCTCACCTCCAACTGCCCAATGCTACGCGCTGTTCACATCCAACAGCCCAACGTTACACTAACGAACAATCCGACAATGAGTTCACCCAGCCACAGACTTCACACAGCGCAGTCAGCGATTTTAATACAGAGCGCTATGTGGCGTCACCAACATAAAAACCTAAACAGCCTACTTACAACCTTAAATAGCGTTTTCGATCAGCGTTAAGCTCTCCATCAACCTATAAGTGAACCTCAAAATGTGCTGCATGCCTGTGTTGCTATAGAGCATATACTGCTAGGTATTCACACAATCTATCACATACATTTACTGGAAGAAATCAACCTACGACGATTCATTACACGGCGGTTACTGACTGTGGCTTGACGAAAACGTACGAATTTACGACGAAAAAACTGCATGAAGTGTCGCTTCTAAATGGGGACGAAACGAGACATAAAGCCTCAAGATTAATATGAAACAATGTAGTAAGTCAGTCAGATTGGACCACAAACTCTAAAATTAATTTTGAGCCATACTCATGTCTTCCTTATTATTGTAATACAATACCCATCATATAAAAACGGGTTGTAAAGTTGATGCATTAAGTTGTTCTGAAAGTGGTGCTGATATTCAAGATGATAAAAGCGGGTTAAAAGCTGTGAGCTGTGAGCAACTGTTTCACCAGGTATCCAGTCTAGTTTACCATTTTGCCAACCAGACTAACATAAATTATGATCTTTTAATAGTCATCTTACGACAACCGGTGATAGATATATAAAAACAGAATTTATATAAAAAGAAATAGATCAGATTATATTTGGACATTTATTTTAACATTGATCATTGTTCCATTAAAATTTCTGCACATTGAACTTGATTTATAACTAAACTGGTGTCTTATCTAGGATTGTGAAAATGTGGGATTGTAATCTTACGGAACACATCAAATATGGAGCCAAGATTGGGAGACTGCATACAACACTGCATTCATAAAATAACACACGAAGAACGTTGAAACATATGCAAGAGGAAATTAACCACAACCAACCGATTCAATTTTCACCCAAAGAAGTTACGGTCGTAGCGCAATCCTGTCCGTGATCAAATTACCACACACTAAATTCATACTAATTGTCTGTGAAATTTTCTCGAAAAGAATAGCTGAGGGCTACTTTGATGATTACACCACATACTTCACGTGGTCAACTTGGTTAAACAAAGAGTAACTCCACCATAATTTTGATAATTAAAATAAATTACATCGAAACGCAATTTACGAAAGAAAAACCTCGAACTGGTTACTATAGTCATACTATTAACCTGATGGGTCAAGCAATTATAGAAGCACGTAGTACATCCCACGTGGGTTGAACATAGAGAAAAGTTGCTATATTGAAAAATATTGTCAAGACGAGACATTATAATCTCACACACATTCGCATTTAAGATTGATGATCTCAGTTAGAGTTACAGATCATCAACACGAGGTTCCACTTTGCTCACAAAGTAGTGACAAAGCAACTACTGGAAGATATTCTGAACTTCACACTCGAATTACACTGCGTTGCACTTTTAAGATAACATAAGATATTTTAGATCTAAACCTGAAACAAAGGCAATTAAATTTTCAGTTAAGCTGAACTTTAGAAATCCATTGTCCTATGGACTTAGCAGACACGCGCTTAGCCGGAGATCTTACCACTTCAGACGCTCGCCACGGACAGACTGGCGTGGGCCCCTATCGAGGGTGCCTCACTGATACAGTGATAAGTGACCAGAGAGGCAGCTTCCTATACCAACACGAAGAGGGACGGACAGGGCCATACCAAGAATAGAAACCTCTTTGCTTTTAGAAAGCGTAGCTACCTGTTCCGATGTTGGTCCTGCTGTTCTCTAGCAGACAGGCTTGTCTGCTACCATCAAGCATGCAACTAGAAATACATTTGCTCATTCATCCTTTCACACAAAAGGGAAGGGGGATGACAGTATCTTATCATATACAGTATATAAAAGAAAGCGGATGTAGGTTCCATATAAGACTGTGTGACATGAATTACATATAAACAGTGTTTTAAAGTGTAGTAGTGTGACAGATAGTTCTTGTTTATGTTCCACTGCTCAGTCTCCTCCCATATAGAGTCAGAAACACCTCAGTAAATTTAGAAGTGGAATGTATGCCGTAAATGAAAACAGATTTAAGAAATTAACATGAAAGGAATCCAACAGAGACCTTTGAGGTTTGTCTACCTCCGTTGTAGTCGAGCGTGATATGCAAGTCTTAGACACTTCTTGTGGAGCTGCATTCAACAACAGTACAGCATTTTATTCTCTCCAAAGTGATTAGCGGTAGCTGAGGCTTCCGACAGAGCGAGAGGGGGCTCAGCGCCGGCGTGACAGCCGCTGCCGGGCGTCCTCAACTGGGCCCCGGAGAGCGTCGACGAATGCGGTGTTCAGAGGCTGACAGTCGGCCAAAAAATCTTTAGCAAAAACATTATTGGACAGGAGTGTTGTTACCAGTGTGTCAGAAAGTGAAACACATTGTATATTTGCTGCTATTACACTAAAGACTTCAGCATGTTTGCTCAAGTTTTCGAACTCCATGAGTTCTAAAGTAATGCGGATGTCAGCGTTCGAATACTGGTTCGACACAAGGATTTTCATAATTTTCTTTCAAGTTTCAGCATGACACACCTACTTGTTGGTGGAAATTTATTTTGATTTTTAACGTCTCTTCATTCATTGGGAACTGACCGTAAATAATGAAAAGTGTGAGGTAACCCACATGAGTGCTAAAAGGAATCCGTTAAACTTTAGTTGCACGATCAGTCAGTCTAATGTAAACGCCGTAAATTCAACTTGACACCTAGGAATTGCAATTACGAACAATAAATTGGAAAGAACATACAGAAAATGTTGTAGGGAAGGCAAACCAAAGATTGCGTTTTATTGGCGGAACACTTAATAAATGTAACAGATCTACTAAAGAGACTGCCTACACTGCGCTAGTTCCTCCTTTTTGGGAGTACTGCTACGCAGTCTGAGATTCTTACCAGATAGGATTAAAGGAGTATATCGAGAGAGTTAAACGAAGAGATCACGTTCTGTATTTTCGAGAAACAAGGGACAGAGTGTCACGTACATGATACGGGATTTGGGACGGACACCACTAAAACAAAAGCGTTTTTCATTGCGGCGGAATCTTGTCATGAAATTTCAATCACCAACTTTCTCCTCCATATGCGAAAATATTTTGTTGACACCGATCTACATAGGGAGAAACATTTATCATAATAAAATGGGGGAAATCATATCTGTTACGGAAAGACATAGGTGTTCGTTTTTCCCACATGCTGTTCTAGTTTGGAATAATAGAGAACTATTGTGAAGGTGGTTCGATGAACCCTCTACCTGGCACTTACGTGTGATTTGCAGAATATCCTTGTAGAATAACGATATGAGACGGATTCGACACCCAAAAAGACACCACTCTATTCTTCACATCATTTCAAGTTCAGACATGCCACTCCTAGCTACTGGTGAAAAATAATTCGATATTTAACTTGTCGTCATATATAGTCATCGACGATATGTGCGAGGTTCGATTCCCAGTCATCACTGTACCTCTCGTCACGTCATTTCCAGTCCAAACATGCCCACATCTCGATAATGGTGAAAGAAACATATATTCAGTGCCGATTAGGGTAGAATACAACTGCAATGGGTAGTGGGTTCGAATCCCGTGAAAGCAAAAATTATTCATTTTTCTCGTCATTGTAATTTTAAACATCTCGATACTGCTAAGAAAATTCGACATCTGGTAGCAGTTAGTGCTTGTATACCAATCGGATTAGGTGCTAGTTTCGAGTCGCCATCCAACACATGGATTACATCATTTCAAGTTTGCTACCTGAGAATGAAACCATACTTAACTTCTTGCTGGATAAGAGACCCAGCCTAGTACAAACATCTCGCAACGTATTTTCATGTTCACATTACCTAACAGATTCTGGCTAAAATGTGTTACATCACGTCTCTTTATCGCTAGTCATCAACAACGATCAGTGCTGTGGTCGAGTCTAGGTCAAGTACGAATATTTTTCTTAGTTTGGGTTTCAATCCACATCCAGAACAAAACAGATCGTCATGTCATTTAAATTCAAAGTATATACACAGCTCACAGCTCATTTTTAGTGTCACAGTGTGTCTGATAACAAATGTGATTGGTGGTTTTCGAACTGCAAATAGATCAACGTGCCATCATCAATATAGTGGAATTACATGTGATAAATTGTTGATGGTAAGGTTTCGATAGAGCGCTAGATGTTGTTCATCATTGCTTTTGTTACTGGTTAGTTCAATAATATTCTGGTTTAAAACTACTCACTTAGTGAACTAAGGTTCATAGGTGGCTGGAAAATCTTTTACAGGGCAAGAATACTTCGGATTATGGTAGAGATTTGGGAGTTCAGATGTTTTTGAAAAATCTCCTACTCACAAAAAAAATTTCGTTGTAGTAAGAATTACGAAACGATTGATGTTTTAGAGTTATGGTCATTATTTTCATCAGGTACTAATGGGAATGGTAATGCTTTAGAAGTGTCACTTACTGGAATAAATTTTAATTTACAAGTGTCAAGTGCTGTCTCAGGTGCTCTCTGATATTTGTAGTATTGTGGTATTAATTTATACCTATAGTTATTGCCCAACGTAGCAGTGTTTTCTAGTGGTCATTTGTGAAAACCATTTTGTTTAAAGAAGTGACTTTACCGAACCGGAGTAGAGCACGAGGAAGACAGTTACGTTACGCGGGTTGCACACAAATCAGCGGAACGCAGTCCAGGTCGCACGGATACTTTTGCGTATGGCAGTAGATGCAGGCGTATGTGACACCTAAATGAGATGATATTCTTCATTTATATAGCGTCCGTCCCACCAATAAATATAAATAACGTACTAGCCATACATGAGACATGTGAAGAATCCCTTCTACTTGTAAAACCGAAGGAGAACTACCAGAGGAATAAGCGGATAAAATATCTGATTTTAGTACGATATCTTATACAAAACGAAAAATAAATCATTTCTCTCGTTCATTTGGAAAGTGTCATACCGTAAAATGAGGCGAAGAGAAATAAACTTTGCTGGCGTGTCGGAAGACAAAGGGGAATATCATTGAAATATTTCTTTGTCTAAGTTGGTAGTGTGGACTCTGACCACAATCTATTGGTTATGAACTGTAGATTAAAACTGAAGAAACTGCAAAAAGGTGGGAATTTAAGGAGATGGGACCTGGATAAACTGACTAAACCAGAGGTTGTACAGAGTTTCAGGGAGAGCATAAGGGAACAATTGACAGGAATGGGGGAAATAAATACAGTAGAAGAAGAATGGGTAGCTCTGAGGGATGAAGTAGTGAAGGCAGCAGAGGAACAAGTAGGTAAAAAGATGAGGGCTAGTAGAAATCCTTGGGTAACAGAAGAAATATTGAATTTAATTGATGAAAGGAGAAAATATAAAAATGCAGTAAATGAAGGAGGCAAAAAGGAATATAAACGTCTCAAAAATGAGATCGACAGGAAGTGCAAAATGGCTAAGCAGGCATGGCTAGAGGACAAATGTAAGAATGTAGAGGCTTATCTCACTAGGGGCAAGATAGATACTGCCTACAGGAAAATTAAAGAGACAATTGGAGAAAAGAGAGCCACATGAATGAATATCAAGAGCTCAGATGGAAACCCAGTTCTAAGCAAAGAAGGGAAAGCAGAAAGGTGGAAGGAGTATATAGAGGGTCTATACAAGGGCACTGTACTTGAGGAGAATATTATGGAAATGGAAGAGGATGTAGATGAAGATGAAATGGGAGATATGATACTGCGTGAAGAGTTTGACAGAGCACTGAAAGACCTGAGTCGAAACAACGCCCCGGGAGTAGATACCAATCCATAAGAACTATTGACGATCTTGGGAGAGCCAGGCCTGACAAAACTCTACCATCTTATGAGCAAGATGTATGAGACAGGCAAAATACCCTCAGACTTCTAGAAGAGTATAATAATTCCAATCCCAAAGAAAGCAGGTGTTGACAGATGTGAAAATTACCGAACTATCAGTTTAATAAGTCACAGCTGCAAAATACTAACGCAAATTCTTTACAGACGAATGGAAAAACTTGTAGAAGCCGACCTTGGAGAAGATCAGTTTGGATTCCGTAGAAATGTTGGAACACTTGAGGCAATACTGACCCTACGACTTATCTTAGAAGAAAGATTAAGGAAAGCAAACCTACGTTTCTAGCATTTGTAGACTTAAAGAAAGCTTTTGACAATGTTGACTGGAATACTCTCTTTCAAATTTTGAAGGTGGCAGGGGTAAAATACAGGGAGCGAAAGGCTATTTACAATTTGTACAGAAACCAGATGGCAGTTATAAGAGTCGAGGGGCATGAAAGGGAAGCAGTGGTTGGGAAAGGAGTGAGACAGGGTTGTAGCCTGTCCCCGATGTTATTCAATCTGTGTATTGAGCAAGCAGTAAAGGAAACAAAAGAAAAATTTGGAGTAGGTATTAAAATCCAGGGAGAAGAAATAAAAACTTTGAGGTTCGCCGATGACATTGTAATTCTGTCAGAGACGGCAAAGGACTTGGAAAAGCAGTTGAACGGAAAGGACAGTGTCTTGAAAGGAGGATATAAGATGAACATCAACAAAAGCAAAACGAGGATAATGGAATGTAGTCGAATTAAGTCGGGTGATGCTGAGGGAATTAGATTACGAAATGAGGCACTTAAAGTAGTAAAGGAGTTTTGCTATTTGGGAAGCAAAATAACTGATGATGGTCGAAGTAGAGAGGATATAAAATGTAGACTGGCAATGGCAAGGAAAGCGTTTCTGAAGAAGAGAAATTTGTTAACATCGAATATAGATTTAAGTGTCAGGAAGTCGTTTCTGAAAGTGTTTGTATCGAGTGTAGCAATGTATGGAAGTGAAATATGGACGATAAGAGAATAGAAGCTTTTGAAATGTGGTGCTACAGAAGAATGTTGAAGATTAGGTAGGTAGATCGAGTAACTAATGAGGAGGTATTGAATAGGATTGGGGAGAAGAGAAGTTTGTGGCACAACTTGACTAGAAGAAGGGATCGGTTGGTAGGACATGTTCTGAGGCATCAAGGGATCACCAATTTAGCATTGGAGGGCAGCGTGGAGGGTAAAAATCGTAGAGGGAGACCAAGTGATGGATACACTAAGCAGATTCAGAAGAATGTAGGCTGCAGTAGGTACTGGGAGATGAAGGAGCTTGCACAGGATAGAGTAGCATGGAGAGCTGCATCAAACCAGTCTCAGGACTGAAGACCACAACAACAACAACAAGTTGGTAGTGAACAAGCGTAACAGTTAAATTATGAATTTCAAAGTTGGCGACCCTGCCAAATGATGATTTGTTCACTCTGTGACAAACATTGGATGTGATACTAAATTTTCTTACTTTGAAATTTATCTGTAAGTATCAGTCTAAATTATTTTGTTTTAATTTAAGTACTACGTGGCAAGTAAATTTGCCTATCTTTGTTTGTTTGATTGAAAATGTAGGGTTACGTCTCCGGAGAGGAAGATAAAGAATTTGACGGAAACGAAGAACCACCTGCCACTGTTTTCAACCTAGGAGATTGTGCTGTGATTAAAATACATAGGAAAAGTAAACAGTCATTCAAGTTGCTTACATGTGAGATCTGTTATTTAGAAAGCGAGGATTATGTTGATGTTAATTTGAAGAAAAAAAACAACCAGGTTGAACACTTTTATTTTAGTGGATGAGGATTCATAATTCAGTTAAGGAGATATTGTTCCAGAGATATTCATTGCTTCTGGGAGTAAAACATGTAGGCATCATTTTTAACATGATGTCAGTAACTTAATGTATTAACAGACAAACCAAGATCATACATTTCACGTTAATATAAAGTAATTAGGGAAATAAGAGTTCTTCGGAGACAGAATTAAAAACCACAATTTAATCAATATTTTTTGTTTTTGTATCCAATAAAACTTTTTTGAAGCAGATAAATTAAATTTCTTATTTCCCCGAATAAAAAAAAACGATATTCATATCTCCCTTTTCACCCGAAAAATAACACGGTTGACACTGCTATTGCTGTTCACCCCTCTCTGTGGAGTGAATAGAAACACGAAGCTTTTATTTTTTTAAGCATGATCAAAGTCCCATATCCAGATATAAGTTTCTCGTTAGACACAAAACTTGTAATCCCGTATAATTTTTAATTCTATGCATTTATAAATTATTATTTTTTCTTTCGGAGTGGGAAAGTGTTTCTAACCATCCCATTTAACGGCATGTGTTTGGGTGCATTTTCAATTGAATCGAAGCGCTGGGCTTTGTCAAACATTGGAGTAGCTCTGAGGTGTGCCAAGTTCCAACATTTATCCAGCGTGCCCCTACTGAGCTTTTCACGATTTGCTTAAACCACCTGACAGCCTTTACGTATTCCTTTCTAAATTTATTCTCCAACAGGGTTGCTCATATGTCGCTACAGGGTTTGAGGCCAATAGCACAGTAATTCTAAAAAAGCAATAAAACATAACGCACCTCTTAGTTAATTATCTTTAACGTGAGATGCCTCGTTAAGTGCAACGTATAATTGCTTCAGCACTTCTCCAACAGGTTAACGTAACGTAGGAAGTTGCCTCCTCAGTTCAGAGACAATGGGCATAATATCATCCGCTGCATGAATGACAATTGTACTTCTTAATTTTAGATTAGTCTGGAGCATTCATTATCATTGAAAAACAATGGCTTTCATTCGTCTGTCGGGCGTAATTTATGACACCGTTACTTTTGCAGCTTATAAATAATTTATGGTTCCATGGTCCTGGAGCTATTATGAGCAATACGAAAACTGATATCGTGTAGAGATGCAGGGTAACATCAGTAATGACAGATAGTTAACATCTTTTTTCTTTTTCTTTAGAAGCGCCCGATCTGTATCTATAACCTCATGCCAATTTTGTTACATCTTTTTGAAAATCTTAAGTATAAAACACAGTTGAGTTGAGATACCGTAGTCCTCTTTATCCAGTAAGCAGAATTGTGCCTTCTTGGATTATAAAGATGATAACTAGTTCAGTTCGTTGGATATATAAGCCGAAAGTATGAAAACCTGAGAAGAACGCTTATACTATCTTTCAAAGGAAACATTATAATTCCACACTTAATTCATCAGCTCATAGTGAAAATATTGCAGCACTCAAGAAGCACTATACGTCAGAGATTCTTATTGCATCAAACTGACAAAAGATGTTTAAAACTTCTCAGAACAATAAGTCGAATGAGGATGCAAGCAGATGCACCACAAAAATTGCTCAATAGATGGAAGAATGTTAAAAGATATCTCTGAGTAAAAGCTCATTATAGCACACATTAAATTAAAAAGTTGAAGGCTGTTGTATATGGTTGAAGCAATTTCATAAATTCACCACATTGATGGACATACTGGCACAAACCTCAACACTCATACACACAAGCACAGAAAGTTTTTCTGTTGTTGCACCCGTGATTCAGATTTCTTGCCAGGAGAGCGCAGTAGTGAGCAGTTAGTCAAGATGGTGACAGGCGACAAGAAAGCGGATGTTGCGCTTGAAATGCTCCAGACCAAACCACATGGGGTTTCTTTGTGTATAGTTATGTGAAACATTCATAGTTTACTCGCCCTCTACCAACAGATCCACCAAAAACCAGAGATTACATCAACAATGCTTTTGAACAAATTGATAGAGACACGCTGCGCCGAACATAGGAAGAACTTAATTATCGACTTGACATCTGCAGAATCTATGGATGGGCACATATGTAGCACCAAAATAAGTCAAAAAACTTTATAGTTTTGAATGTGTAGTCTTGTCGAACAAACAAACGTGAATGGTAATCTCATTCAGACTCCATTTCTATAGACAGATCTCGTTACAGTATTAGAAAAGGGTTAGAAGATTGCATAGTGCGCAGTAAAAATAAAGGTTAGTTCTATGATGTTATATGACATTTACCTCATGTTACAACGATTTTTTTAAGAATCTATAGCATCAATAACCAGGATACCCATCAATCATGGAATTTTTTCGGTTCATCTTAAATAAGCTGAAAATAATGGATACCATTACCTGTGACTGTGGCAGTAGTTCATTGAGCGATTTAAGCTATACATTACTTCTTGTATTAAGTACTAACAGTACATACTAAAATTATTTGTTAACATTAAAAAGATGGAGTGTTTTGTAGATGCCAGGTGTACGAAAGGTCTCTCTACATTCTTATTATGAAATATCATACTCCTCTAACAAAACGTTAATTCTTATACTTTTCATTTTATAAAAACCTTTCGTGTCCCTTATAAAAATACGTTAGTTCTCCATAACTATTAACATATAATTAATGTATTAAAATTAATTGTAATGCACTTTTTAAATACCGCTAATGTGAAGTTCATTTTTTATTTAAAAATAGTCCTACCTTTTTCTTACTAGAACTGGTTGAATGTTCATCGTAAAAATATAAGTGCCTAGATACTCAGTTTGCACGAAGTTTAAATAAAGTAGCATGTTTCAATAAGAAAGTAATGTGTGCCACTACTCACTCTGATTCGGAAGAGCTGCTTCTGATTTTTAATGTACAGATAGGTTTACAATTTAAATAGTTTATATGTAACCACAAGAGGAGTAATGTAACATTTCCTTGTCATTATTTTTCAGTAAAAAATTTAATCTAGGTTCGTTTTGGCGAATGCCCAGAATTAATAAATACCTCTTTTACAAGTATTAGTAATTAAAAAAATGCTTAAGTTTATAAATACGACAAATGAAGGGGAAACGCGTGAGGAATATAAACTGACCTAATTACACATTAGTGGGTACCGCTACCGTGTTTAGTGAAAATATATATGCTCAATTTCGTTGACAACTGTCAAATGCGACACACTACTTCTTCTCCATTGCTCTTCTAAATTTCACTATGGCTTTCGTTCCTTACGCCATACGCGTCTAATTTCGAGTCTAATATCTCCCGCTGAGGACGTGGGCTCTATCTACAAGTTTCTATCGTATTTCCTGAAGTTAACATTAGTACCAGGATATCTTTCATTACTCTCACCATGCCTCGGAAATAAAGTTGTCCTTAAAAAGTGGAAGGTATACCTTTGCCAATGCTCTAATCACATTGTGTCCTATGTTCATAACCTGTAAAGATAGAGTCTTGCAATTCACGTAACTCATTGATTTACATGTGTTAAATTAAGTGCGACAGGGAATGTTAATTGCTAAGCTAGGGTCTGTCCAGAAGAAATAACAAATTGTATTTGGTCAGTAGATCTTGAGTGCACGACTGGGTGCATAAAAATTTCATTGTTTGCATCAAAAGGCAGCACCCCACTCCGAAAGGATAAAATTGCCGCAAATATTGTTTTGACTCTGGAAATGTGTGGTAAATCTAAGAATGAGTAAAGCGTGTTTCTAATAAACACATAGGTAAAAAGATGCCTGGGCAGTCCAAGGAAGTATATTCAACAGTTTACCATAGGTCTTCAGATGCCTGAAAAACCGTCACAGTTATAAAAATTGTTCAGACTTTTAAAAAGTTTCGAGTTAAATACCACGTTTCGCCTTAGTCAGCGTGGATTCTTTTCACAGCACACACTGATTCCCTATGGACGGTAGCGGAATTTCATAGCAACATGCATCAGCGCCGCATATGGCGTCACACGTTGGAATTCGGCTGCTACAGGCTGTTGTCGATTGTTCCGCACACTATCGTTGTCATCTCACAGTGAAAGGCTGGCGAACATCCTCTTCACTGTCAGAAACCAGACACTGAGTTTGAGACCTTCCTCTACCAATGGATTGGTGTTTTTGTTCTCCATTGCCTCTCCGTACATCCAATCATAGTACCCTCCCGTAGCCGCTAAGACATTAATCTTGTCAAACTGGTTCTAGTAGTTTTATAACTGTGAAGCGTAGCTACATCTGTATGTTTCTGTATTCTTTTTTCACTGTTCTCTCAGTAATATCCACGTACGCGTACATGAAGCTACACGATATTCAGTATTCTGATTTTACTATCAACTGGAGATTCTTGGCCGACCTGAAACATCCTACTCAATGGTTTGTCTACTACCGTGAAATGGTGTTTTTTCCAAAATACTTCTTACACGAAAAATCATATCTTAAATGAAAGGTAGGCAGACCTCAGCGTCACAAATATATCCGTGACGATCGTTATCGTTACCCTTTCGTGTGTATGAGAATGAGAACGTGTAACCATTCTTCAGTCACGTGCTGGTGAAATATTCCAGTTCTTCTCCAAACACCTCCTCTTCACAGATTCACGCCTGTCGTGTCGCGTCTCAGCGCGGATATACCTCTACTTCGCTACGAAATTTTCCTTCAGACTGCAGCGAACCAATGGGTACAGTGAATCGAAGTTTAGACCTTCAGAAATGTGTGTGAATTCCTAAGGGACCAAACTGCTGAGATCATCGGTCCCTAGCCTTATACGCTACTTAAACTAACTTATGCTAAGAACAACACACACACCCATGCCCGAGGGAGGACTCGAGCTTCCGGAGGGAGTGGCCGCGCACTCCGTGACATTGCGCCTCTAACCGCGCGGCGGTGCTTAGACCTTTACTGAAGGTAGTCCCCGAGAGTGTGAACGAAATGTGTTGGAGAAAGCCCATTCAAAACCAGTTTAATAGCTCGAAAAATTTTAGTTTCTGTAACGTTTCCAGCAATGAAAGCTTAAATTTTTCGACGAAGGAAAAAGTTCGTTATGTCCTCAAAGAAAAAAAGACGAAGCTTTCCGCATACAAGGTGCACATCCTGCAAAATTTGGTGCCAACAGACACAGTCACAGTGCTGAGCCCTTGCATGTGCTTGTTTAACTGCATTGACAGAAGAAATTATTATATGGACAGTATCCTGTTTCCCATCATGTCAAATGTCGTACTTTGGGAACAGATAAGATGTTTAATGTCTGAACAAGGCATTAACAACATGCACGTGAAGCTCGTAAATACACTCCTGGAAATGGAAAAAAGAACACATTGACACCGGTGTGTCAGACCCACCATACTTGCTCCGGACACTGCGAGAGGGCTGTACAAGCAATGATCACACGTACGGCACAGCGGACACACCAGGAACCGCGGTGTTGGCCGTCGAATGGCGCTAGCTGCGCAGCATTTCTGCACCGCCGCCGTCAGTGTCAGCCAGTTTGCCGTGGCATACGGAGCTCCATCGCAGTCTTTAACACTGGTAGCACGCCGCGACAGCATGGACGTGAACCGTATGTGCAGCTGATGGACTTTGAGCGAGGGCGTATAGTGGGCATGCGGGAGGCCGGGTGGACGTACCGCCGAATTGCTCAACACGTGGGGCGTGAAGTCTCCACAGTACATCGATGTTGTCGCCAGTGGTCGGCGGAAGGTGCACGTGCCCGTCGACCTGGGACCGGACCGCAGCGACGCACGGATGCACGCCAAGACCGTAGGATCCTACGCAGTGCCGTAGGGGACCGCACCGCCACTTCCCAGCAAATTACGAACACTGTTGCTCCTGGGGTATCGGCGAGGACCATTCGCAACCGTCTCCATGAAGCTGGGCTACGGTCCTGCACACCGTTAGGCCGTCTTCCGCTCACGCCCCAACATCGTGCAGCCCGCCTCCAGTTGTGTCGCGACAGGCGTGAATGGAGGGACGAATGGAGACGTGTCGTCTTCAGCGATGAGAGTCGCTTCTGCCTTGGTGCCAATGATGGTCGTATGCGTGTTTGACGCCGTGCAGGTGAGCGCCACAATCAGGACTGCATACGACCGAGGCACACAGGGCCAACACCCGGCATCATGGTGTGGGGAGCGATCTCCTACACTGGCCGTACACCACTGGTGATCGTCGAGGGGACACTGAATAGTGCACGGTACATCCAAACCGTCATCGAACCCATCGTTCTACCATTCCTAGACCGGCAAGGGAACTTGCTGTTCCAACAGGACAATGCACGTCCGCATGTATCCCGTGCCACCCAACGTGCTCTAGAAGGTGTAAGTCAACTACCCTGGCCAGCAAGATATCCGGATCTGTCCCCCATTGAGCATGTTTGGGACTGGATGAAGCGTCGTCTCACGCGGTCAGCACGAACGCTGGTCCAACTGAGGCGCCAGGTGGAAATGGCATGGCAAGCCGTTCCACAGGACTACATCCAGCATCTCTACGATCGTCTCCATGGGAGAATAGCAGCCTGCATTGCTGCGAAAGGTGGATATACACTGTACTAGTGCCGACATTGTGCATGCTCTGTTGCCTGTGTCTATGTGCCTGTGGTTCTGTCAGTGTGATCATGTGATGTATCTGACCCCAGGAATGTGTCAATAAAGTTTCCCCTTCCTGGGACAATGAATTCACGGTGTTCTTATTTCAATTTCCAGGAGTGTATAAGGGGCAATCAAATTAAAACCGAACACTTACCTGGTGGGACCATGGAATGACCCTTCTCTAAAGTAATCACCACATGCATTAAGGCATTTATCCCACTGGGAGACGAGACGATCGATTCCTGTTTCTTAGAACGTGAACGGGCGATGACAGATCCACAACCGCGCCAACTCTTGCACTTTCTCGAACGACTGAAACCGACGACCACGTATGCCTTTCTTCAGGTCGACGAAGATGTGTAAATCAGACGGTGAAAGACAGGAGCTGTACCAACGATGTTGCAGAGTTTTCCAACCAAATAGCTGAAGAATAGCCTTCGCCTGATATGCCTTGTGGGGGTGTGCGCTACGGTGCAATGCGATGATACTTCCGCTCGTCGAGTTCCCTGAGTGTAGAACTACTATCAGTGCGCAGAGCTACGAAGACACTTCGCAGAAGCTGCGACGCGCCATAAAGTCAGAACGCCCAGGAATGTTGTCGGATGGAATCATATTATTGCGCGATAATACTCACTCCCCCACTGCCAATCGGATGAACCTTCGCTTCAGTGACTTGGTTGGAAACCACTGCAATACACACCATACAGCCCGGATCTTTCACCGTGTGATTTTCACATCTTTGGCGACTTGAAGAAAGACATGCCTCTACGTCGGTTTCACTCGGACGAGGACTATGGATCCCAGTGCCAGTGGGATAAATGTCTTAACGCGTGTGGTGATTACTTTTGAAAGGAACGATTCCATGGCTGGTGTTCGGTTTTCATTCGATTGTTTTCATTTGACTGTTCCCCATGTATGCAGGACAAATGAATACGGCGTGACAATTGATCCCCATCGATTCAATCCTTACATATGCAAGACAGTCCTGTCCTCCCCTCCCCCCCCCCCCTCCCCCCCGATTAACACTTTGTAACACCCTCCATACAGCCTCGATCTTTAACCATGTGATTTTCTCATCTCTTGCGACTTGAGTAAGGACATGCACCTACGTCGGTATCACTGGGACGAGGTAGCGCAAGACTGGGTGCGAGTGAAGAACACAGTGGAATACATGTCTTAACATGTGATTACTTTTGAATGGAACGATTCCATGGCCCTTTTGTGGGAAGTGTTCGGCTTTCATTTGACTGTTCCCCATATATGCGGGACAAATGAATATGGCGTGACAATTAATCCCGCCGGTTCATTTCTTACATATGGAAGATAGCTCCAATATTAATGTTTCAATGGATTTGCTAACTAAGTCATATTGCACTTTTTCCTAGAAGTTCATCGCAGCTCCAATGTACGTACAACTTTTCTCAGCAAGGTGGTGCCTAGTTCCACTTACTGCTAGCAGTGAGACGTCCGCTCTATCAAACTTCGCTAGACCGTGGATGTAATGAGGCGGACCTCAACCGTGATCACAACGTTCCCCGAATTTTATGGATCTTTGTTTCATCTCCTAGGGCTTCATCTAATATCACATGGTTCTCACTATCCAGAGAATGGAAAGTGGACGCAGTTAGCACCATAATTGAGTTATTGGATCGGATGTGTCCGAAAAACTGAGTACAGGCTAGGCAATCTTCACTAAAACGAGAAAATTCTAAGGAAGAACTATGAGGGCTAAAAAAATTCAGAGTACCCGTGGGCTAGGGGTAGCGTCTTCGATTCATAATCAAAAACGTCTTCGGTCCCGGGTTCGATCCCCGCCACTGCCTAAATTTTGAAAAATAATCAGCATTGGCGGCCGAAGACTTCCGGCATAAGAAGTTAGCCTCATTCTGCCAACGGCCTTGTCAAAGAGAGTGGAGGAGCGGATAGAGGTTCAGGGCACTCTCTTGTCCTAGGGGTGGGAAATCGCCCCTAAGGGCGGAAGAATCAGCAATGATCACCGACATGAGGATGCAGAAGGCAATGGAAACCACTGCATTAAAGACACGCAACGTGTATCCACAGGACATGTGGCCTGTAATTGAAGAAGTGTCATGATGATCTGTCCATTGGCAAAAGATTCCGGAATAGTCCCCCATTCGGATCTCCGGGAGGGGAGTGCCAAGGGGGAGGTTACCATGAGAAAAAGATTGAATAATCAACGAAATGTTAACGTTCTACGAGTCGGGGTGTGGAATGTCAGAAGCTTGAACGTGGTAGGGAAACTAGAAAATCTGAAAAGGGAAATGCAAAGGCTCAATCTAGATATAGTAGGGGTCAGTGAAGTGAAGTGGAAGGAAAACAAGGATTTCTGGTCAGATGAGTATCGGGTAATATCAACAGCAGCAGAAAATGGTATAACAGGTGTAGGATTAGTTATGAATAGGAAGGTAGGGCAGAGGGTGTGTTACTGTGAACAGTTCAGTGACCGGGTTGTTCTAATCAGAATCGACAGCAGACCAACACCGACAACGATAGTTCAGGTGTACATGCCGACGTCGCAAGCTGAAGATGAACAGATAGAGAAAGTGTATGAGGATATTGAAAGGGTAATGCAGTATGTAAAGGGGGACGAAAATCTAATAGTCATGGGCGACTGGAATGCAGTTGTAGGGGAAGGAGTAGAAGAAAAGGTTACAGGAGAATATGGGCTTGGGACAAGGAATGAAAGAGGAGAAAGACTAATTGAGTTCTGTAACAAGTTTCAGCTAGTAATAGCGAATACCCTGTTCAAGAATCACAAGAGGAGGAAGTATACTTGGAAAAGGCCGGGAGATACGGGAAGATTTCAATTAGATTCCATGATGGTCAGACAGAGATTCCGAAATCAGATACTGGTCTGTAAGGCGTACCCAGGAGCAGATATAGACTCAGATCACAATGTAGTAGGGATGAAGAGTAGGCTGAAGTTCAAGACATTAGTCAGGAAGAATCAATACGCAAAGAAGTGGGATACGGAAGTACTAAGGAAGGACGAGATACGTTTGAAGTTCTCTAACGCTATAGATACAGCAATAAGGAATAGCGCAGTAGGCAATACAGTTGAAGAGGAATGGACATCTCTAAAAAGGGCCATCACAGAACTTGGGAAGGAAAACATAGGTACAAAGAAGGTAGCTGCGAAGAAACCATGGGTAACAGAAGAAATACTTCAGTTGATTGATGAAAGGAGGAAGTACAAACATGTTCCGCGAAAATCAGGAATACAGAAATACAAGTCGCTGAGGAATGAAATAAATAGGAAGTGCAGGGAAGCTAAGACGAAATGGCTGCAGGAAAAATGTGAAGACATCGAAAAAGATATGATTGTCGGAAGGACAGACTCAGCATACAGGAAAGTCAAAACAACCTTTGGTGACATTAAAAGCAACGGTGGTAACATTAAGAGTGCAACGGGAATTCCACTGTTAAATGCAGAGGAGAGAGCAGATAGGTGGAAAGAATACAATGAAAGCCTCTATGAGGGTGAAGATTTGTCTGAAGAAACATTCCATCAGAATTTCTAAAACCATTGGGGGAAGTGGCAACAAAACGACTATTCATGTTGGTGTGTAGAATATACGAGTCAGGCGATATACCATCTGACTTTCGGAAAAGCATCATCCACACAATTCCGAAGACGGCAAGAGCTGACAAGTGCGAGAATTATCGCACAATCAGCTTAACAGCTCATGCATCGAAGCTGCTTACAAGAACAATACACAGAAGAATGGAAAAGAAAATTGAGAATGCGCTAGGTGACGATCAGTTTGGCTTTAGGAAAAGTAAAGGGACGAGAGAGGCAATTCTGACGTTACGGCTAATAATGGAAGCAAGGCTAAAGAAAAATCAAGACACTTTCATAGGATTTGTCGACCTGGAAAAAGCGTTCGACAATATAAAATGGTGCAAGCTGTTCGAGATTCTGAAAAAAGTAGGGGTAAGCTATAGGGAGAGACGGGTCATATACAATACGTACAACAACCAAGAGGGAATAATAAGAGTGGACGATCAAGAACGAAGTGCTCGTATTAAGAAGGGTGTAAGACAAGGCTGTAGCCTTTCGCCCCTACTCTTCAATCTGTACATCGAGGAAGCAATGATGGAAATAAAAGAAAGGTTCAGGAGTGGAATTAAAATACAAGGTGAAAGGATATCAATGATACGATTCGCTGATGACATTGCTATCCTGAGTGAAATTGAAGAAGAATTAAATGATCTGCTGAACGGAATGAACAGTCTAATGAGTACACAGTATGGTTTGAGAGTAAATCGGAGAAAGACGAAGGTAATGCGAAGTAGTAAAAATGAGAACAGTGAGAAACGTAACATCAGGATTGATGGTCACGAAGTCAATGAAGTTAAGGAATTCTGCTACCTAGGCAGTAAAATAACCAATGACGGACGGAGCAAGGAGGACATCAAAAGCAGACTCGCTATGGCAAAAAAGGCATTTCTGGCCAAGAGAAGTCTGCTAATATCAAATACCGGCCTTAATTTGAGGAAGAAATTTCTGAGGATGTACGTCTGGAGTACAGCATTGTATGGTAGTGAAACATGGACTGTGGGAAAACCGGAACAGAAGAGAATCGAAGCATTTGAGATGTGGTGCTATAGATGAATGTTGAAAATTAGGTGGACTGATAAGGTAAGGAATGAGGAGGCTCTACGCAGAATCGGAGAGGAAAGGAATATGTGGAAAACACTGATAAGGAGAAGGGACAGGATGATAGGACATCTGCTAAGACATCAGGGAATAACTTCCATGGTACTAGAGGGAGCTGTAGAGGGCAAAAACTGTAGAGGAAGACAGAGATTGGAATACGTCAAGCAAATAATTGGGGACGTAGGTTGCAAGTGCTACTCTGAGATGAAGAGGTTAGCACAGGAAAGGAATTCGTGGCGGGCAGCATAAAAACCAGTCAGTACACTGATGACAAAAAAAAAAAAAAAATTCAGTAGATGAGGTAGCCATTACAGTCGTAACAGTAGTTCACTGTGCCAGGATGAAGTAGAAAATCGACGGTGTCCTCTATGCAGGAGTTATTCCTGCATTCGCCGCAATTGTCTTAAGGACAACGGGGAAAGCCTAAACCTGGATGGAGATTTAAATACATTCGCAAATGATATCACCATCGTATAGAAATAAACTGTATGTCGCATAATTGTCGGGCAAATGTGACGGCAAATCAAATACAATTGAAATTGAGAGGTTGCTGGTCTCTGTCAGTGAAATTACCGCACGCAAGACTGTACGTAACTGAGTTGGTTTGGATTCTGAACGATAACGAAGTTAGCACGTCACGAGTTGAGCATGATTTACTCTGTTTTATTTTCGATCTGCAAGTAGTTTTGCTTGATGCGTGTGTTGTTACTACTGTCCCATATCCAAAGCGAAAGAAGTTATGCGTTCTAATGCAATTTACTGTGGAGAAATGCTTATTTATTCATTGTTTCCGGTAAGGCAAGATAGTACGCAGTGATTTGCGGAATACGACGTTTGTTCTTTACATGCAACCAAGTAGTGCTTTATCTTAATGCAAATACGTATTTATTGCGTGCCTGTCGTCGGGTGACTGGCAATAACTCTTTAGCTAAGCTTCTTTGTTTCTTCCATCAGCCCAATATCCGTAAGGGGTAAATGCACTGTAGGCGGTAAAGCAGCAGCTCACCCTACAATCCCAGAAATGTCGACAACAACGTGCACCTATTCACCTGAAACGTGTTATTTTTATATTATGTCGTTCAGTGTTGCAATTTCATCATTGCTTGCTGTAATTCAGCAAGAAATTGTATTGCAAGCGCACTGCAGTCCTCCTAGTACGATCAAGTACGCTGATGATCCATTTACTTCCGTCTGATGCAAGCTTCGATTACGGACACTGCTCGGACACCCACGAGCCCTCGTTGACCTCGCGCGTAGCCCTCTCCTGAAGTAGTCATCCACCGCTGCTGCAGCACTTTCATACAAGCACTAATCTCTCCTATTACGGCCACTTAGCCATCAACAGGCTTCCGCTCGCCTTGAGCCCAGTGTCCTTTCTACCCACGTCTTTCTTCCGATCGCTTATATTTATGAACAGATTTAAGTCTGCTGAAGAACGCTTGTTAACAGAGTTACACGAAGTCGAGCACGTCTCATGAGCGGAGGTTTCGGAATGTTTATGAAAGGAACATACTCTTACCGGTGTCCAGACGTTTTATGTTTGAACTGCCTCAGTTGCCAAAAGAACTCAGTTTCTCGCCAGAAAATTTTTTCATTCACATTTATATTACAATGAAACCAACGTATTTCACTTTACTTTGTATTCAGTTCTTGGCTACAAACAATGAAGATGAACACAGGCGTTAGTGACGACAAGATCGTTGTATTGAGCATGAATAGCACAACATCGAAATCCACCAAATGTAAAGGCAAAATATTTCTATTCAAAAAAATCAGATAAAAATTTGCTTGAAGCCTGCCGAAGAAACGATCTCCATTCCTTACAAGCTATGTGGGCTTAAACCAGTTGTGGCTTAAAATTAAATAGATAGTAGCGAAGGTAACAGAGATGTTAGTAGTTGTGCAAAGCCATTCCTGATGCACTTTTGATATCAAATTAATTATGCAAATTCACCACCTCACTGGAAAATCCCTACCCCCTCTCCCCAACCCCCTCTGGAAATGGCAAGAAATTCAAATTTATTGGCAGCAATATCAAATTTTGTGTGTTTACCTTAAGGTTCGGAGATCAGCTGGCATAGTTTACAATACCACCACCAGAGGGTGCTATGGGCCCTTGTCAGTCCCCTCTCCCCCACTGCTCATCACCTACTTCACATCTGAGAGAGCTTCAGTTTGTGCTGAGCTGCCAGATACGATGAACATGAGTCTTTATTGTGTACACAGTGTCTGTCAGAAACAGCAAAGGATTTGGAAGAGCAGTTGAATGGAATGGACAGTGTCTTGAAAGGAGGGTATAAGATGAACATCAACAAAAGCATAACAAGGATAATGGAATGTAGTCGAATTAAGTCGGTTGATGCTCAGGGAATTAGATTAGGAAATGAGACACTTAAAGTAGTAAAGGAGTTTTGCTACTTGGGGAGCAAAATAACTGATGATGGTCGAAGTAGAGAGAATATAAAATGTAGACTGGCAATGGCAAGGAAAGCGTTTCTGAAGAAGAGAAATTTTTTAACATCGAGTATTGATTTAAGAGTTAGGAAGTCGTTTCTGAAAGTATTTGTATGGAGTGTAGCCATGTATGGAAGTGAAACATGGACGATAAATAGTTTAGACAAGAAGAGAATAGAAGCTTTCGAAATGTGGTGCTACAGAAGAATGCTGAAGATTAGATGGGTAGATCACATAACTAATGAGGAGGTATTGAATAGAATTGGGGAGGAGTTTGTGGCACAACTTGACTAGAAGAAGGGATCGCTTGGTAGGACATGTTCTGAGGCATCAAGGGATCACCAATTTAGCATTGGAGGGCAGCATGGAGGGTAAAAATCGCAGAGGGAGTCCAAGAGATGAGTACACTAAGCAGATTCAGAAGGATGTAGGTTGCAGTCAGTACTGGGAGATGAAGCTTGCACAGGATAGAGTAGCATGGAGAGCTGCATCAAACCAGTCTCAGGACTGAAGACAACAACAACAACAACAGTGCAGACTATTATTTATTTAAACAATTGCCATTCATTGAGCTCTAGACAGTAGCTCCATCCAGTTTCGTCAATAACTGCTGGATGTTTTCGATATTAGTGAATAGCTGCTGGGATAAACATAAGACAGGGTAATAGCCATAGAATATCTCCCCCCATAAACAGAACCCATGTAGCAATATCATCTGGGAATGAAACACACATACCTATTTACGAGTCGCAAGTCACATCCTAGCCTACAGAAACATGGGAAATATATCGTATGATATTTTTTTACGAATGCAGTGCTCATTATCTTACTTGAACATGGCGTCTCAAGACAAAAAAAAGAATTCTGAGAAAAATATGGGTAGGCTATAGGGAGAAACGAGTAATACACAACACGCCAAGAGCCAAGACGGAATAATAATAAGAGGGGAAGACCAAGAACAAAGGACCGGGATAACCCCGACGGTTCAGTTTATACTTCGAAGAAACAGTGATGGAAGTAACAGAAAGTTTCAAGGCGAAAGGATTTCAAGGATACTATTCGCTGATGATATTGCTATCGTCAGCGATAGAGAAGAAAAATTCCATGATCTGCTGAACGATATGAACAGTACAATGAGTACATAATATGGACTGAAAGTAAATCGAGCAAAGACGGAAGTAATGAGAAGCAGCAGAAATGAGAACAGCCAGAAACTTAATATCGAGATTGATGGTCACGAAGTAGATGAAATTAAGGAATTCTAGGTAGTAAAATAATCGATGACGGAAATACCAAGGAGGACATCAAAAGTAGACTAGCACTGGCAGAAAGAGCTTCACTGGTCAAGAGAAGTCTGCTATTATCACACATAGGCCTTAATCTGAGGAAGAAATATCTGAGAATTTACGTTTGGAGCACGGCATTGCATGGCACTGAAACGTGGTCTATGGGAAAACCGAAACAGAAGAGAATCTAAGATGTGGTGCTAAAGACGAATGTTGAAAATTAGATGGACTGATAAGGTAAGGGATTGGAAGGTTCTGTGCAGAATCAAAGCGGAAAGGAATGTGTGGAAAATACCGACAAGAAGAACGAATATGGTGACAGAAGATCTGTTAAGAAAAAACGTCATAACTTCCATGGTATTAGAGGGAGCTGTACAGGGCAAAAGCTGTAGAGGAAGACAGAGACTGGAATACATCCCGCAAATAACTGAGGTAGGTTGTAAGTGCTACTCTGGGCTGAAGAGGTTGGCACAGGAGAAGAGTGTGTGGTGAGCGACGTCAAACCAGTCAGAAGACTGATGAGTCAAAAAAAATACATTATACTAGAATTTTTTTTAACATGGTTGATTTTTTCTCTGAATCAAAAGAAAAGTGTTCCATTCCCTACTTCATCCTCTGTTCTCCCACAGGTGTCAAGCTATCTCCACACCAAATTTCATCAAAATCTGTTCAGTGGCCTAGATCTGAAAACGTAACAACACAGCTGCTTCCACATTTACAATATTAACATGGATTTGGGATACAATGTGAGCAGCCCTCTTAGACTGCTTGTGTGTGATGCTGCTGTCGTTTACCGTCTAGTTAACTCGTCACAAGATCACTACAAATTACAAAATGATTTAGACAAGATATCTGTGTGGTGCAAAAGTGGAAACTGACCCTGAACAATAAAATGTGTGAAATCCTCCTCGGACCACCAAAAACAATCCGTTAAATTTATTTTACACTGTAAATAATAAAATAATACAATTGGCGGAATACTCAGAGAATGCAAAAAATGTATTAAAGACACTGCCTACAGCACGCACGTCCGTCCTCTGCTAGAGTAATGCTGAGCGGTTTGGGATCCTTACCAAATAGAACAGACGGAGGACATCGAAAAGGTCTGAAGAAGGGCAGCTCGTTTTGTAATATCGCGAAACAGAGAAGAGAGTGCCACGGATACGATACTTCAGCTGGGGTAGCAATCATTAAAACAAAATTTCAACCACCATCTTTTTCTTCCAAATGCGAAAATATTTTCTTGATTATCACTTACACAGGAAGAAAGAACCGTTGTAATAAAACAAGAAAAATCTGTGATCGTACGGAAATATATAGTGGTTCATTACTCCCACGTGCTATTCGAGAATGGAACGATCGAAAAAACGTCTGAAAATGGTGCTGTGTACCCTACGTCAAGCACCTGGATGTGACGTACATGTAGATGTGATGGATGCGTAGGTGTAGATATAGATTCAAACTGCGTGGGTACTGTACTTGTGATACATAGAAATAAATCTACTTGCATGAGTCTTTTACGCACTGATAATTTAAAATATAGTGTTAGAGATTTTCATATCACTTCAAAAGAAGACCGTGAATATTTTACATCTTGTTCTGAAAAGCGTAACTGTGGTTAATACCATTTCACTGGACTTCCTTTGTCACCGCTTGTTATGCAGCCTATTTAGAGAACGTATAAATCTGAGGTCCCTTCACAACTTTTCATCTCGTTAGCGACTGTGTCAACCAAAAATAATACTAAAACCTTCTTCAGCTTTCCTCTTTTATCCAGGTTATAATCTCAGTTTTTATCTGTATATCAATGTCGTATTCCCGTATTTTTAATGAATGTGCAACTTGTACCTTTTACGTCAAAATATTTCTCAATATTTTCACAAAAATCACACTGCTTTAAGAAAGATTTTAACCTAATGACATACGTTTTCTTTATGATTAGTGGAAACAAGATAAATTATTTATTTATTTGTTATTGCAATGTTTTTGTTCAAACAGGATAGTAACATATTAGGCATACTCAGCTCTACAACTTTTCTCACACCGAATGGTTTTCCAATCTTCAGTTCAGTTTTTGGTCGGTTCGTTGGTTGCTGGCTGTTCCGTTTGGCACTGTACTTGTGGGTTGAATTATTAGCACTGTAAGCATACGTTGGAAGACTGCGGGTTTATTCAATGTCGTCTGTTTCAATGGCAACTAAAGACTTTCATTTGGCCACCATTCTCCCAGAGGCTCGTAACTCATCTGTAAACTGTCCAACCGCCACCAAACACACTTTCCTCTGACTTTTGCATCACTTCGTTCAGAAATTTAGGCTCTGGTATTCTCAGCCTTGCATCTCAGACATTCAGCTACTCAGGCGTCAGTAAAATGGGGGCCGGCCGGTGTGACCGAGCGGTTCTAGGCGCTTCAGTCTGGAACCGCGCGAACGCTGCGGTCGCGGGTTCGACTCCTGCCTCGGGCATCGATGTGTGTTCGGTTAGTTAGGTTTAAGTAGTTGTAAGTTCTAGGGGACTGATGATCTCAGATGTTAAGTCCCATAGTGCTCAAAGCCATTTGAACCATTTGAAGTAACATGGGAAGAGGGCGGGGAGAGGGGAGTTTACAGAAATACAAAAAGTCGACAATTTATGATTTTATTTTTTCTCATTGCTTTTATTGAATCGGTCTGGCTGCACTGTTCAAATAACGACGAAAACCCGAACGCAACCTGTACACATTCCTTGTCCCAAACGTCCACATGAAGTTTCATTTCCCTCTCCTGCCTACGATTTCGTTCCCCTCCACCGTCACATCTCCACAAAGATATTCTTCTCACGAGCTCCCGACTCGATGAGAACGTGAATCATGAAGGATGCTTATACGGTATCTACAACATGTCTGAGAATGGGATTTAAGAATTAGAAAATCATCTGCATGTGTGTTATTAACTTTTTCAAAGAATACAGATCTATGGATAAGCGTACTGAATAAACAGAGCATTCAGTCAACGAAGGAAAGTTAGGGGAAAGAATTCACGCAGTCGCAAATATTTTTGCAGTTGTATGGCGAGGTGGTAGTGTCATGAATAACATTGTAAAAATACTGACCCGAGGGATGTCAGCGTGGAGGTAAGGCGACGTTTAAAGGTCACTATTTAAGTTTCTCTTGAGTATCTCGAGATTATCAACTGCAGATAAGTGCTCACTTAATAAACTGAAAATGACTCCACTATACAGGGTGTTTCCTTAAATGAGTGCAAAAATTTAACAGGACACAGAGGATTCTCCACTGAACAATCTAAGGTAGGGAATCTTGTGCTCCACTGATCAATTTAAGATAAGGAACCTGGGGTCGGATAAGCCAGCTTAAAGAAATAATAAAAATGAAATTACTTTGCTGTGTGCTTTTTTATTTAGATTAGTTACAGTTAACTGCAATGACATGATGAACGCACCATTTTTACTGTAAAAAAATGTGCTGAAACTGACGGCCATCAGCCTCAATGCAAGCATCACATCGGCTAACAAGATTCTGACGCACCCTGACAAATATGCCTGTTGTATTTCGAATCACATTAGAGGAAGCTACAATTCTGGCAACTAATTCCATCTCCATATCGATTGGGATCTCATACACAAGGAACTTTAGACATCTCCATAGGAAATAATGCAGGGGATTCAGTCAGGTGACATCGTAGGCCATGGAATAGGACCTCCCCTTCCAGTCCAGTGACCATATTTTACTGTACGCCTCCGAATAGTACTGAGTAATGAATGGGTCTGTCGTTGATTCATAGCATGTTCTGCCATGGTACAATGTAAATACGATACGCCGGCCGCGGTGGTCTCGCGGTTCTAGGCGCGCAGTCCGGAACCGTGCGACTGCTACGGTCGACGGTTCGAATCCTGCCTCGGGCATGGATGTGTGTGATATCCTTAGGTTAGATAGGTTTAAGTAGTTCTAAGTTCTAGGGGACTGATGACCACAGCTGTGAAGTCCCATAGTGCTCAGAGCCATTGTTGTTGTTGCCAAATACGATACAACAGAACCACCCTTACGGACAAGTAAAGCAAACAAAAACTGCATCATGACTTCCTAGTAATCAGGCTGGTCTTCCTTATTTCCTTGCAGGAAATAAAGAACGTACATGTAAATAAACAGCACAGTACGTGTAAACCTGTACGCAGGTTAGTTGTAAATAAGTTGGAAACAACGATGTTAGACAAAGCGTGTAATGTTGTTACTTTATTTTTCTATGTAATGCGGTGCTGATATTCAATAAAAGCGGGTTAAAAGCTGTGAGCTGTCTGGGGAAGTTAACCTTGCATTACTGAGCAACTGTTTCACCAGGCATCCAGTCTAGATTACCGAATTACCAACCAGACTAACATTAATTATAATCTTTTAATAGTCATACGACAACCGGTGATTTATATATATATATATATATATATATATATATATATATATATATATATATATTATTTAAATAAAAAGAAATAAATCAGTCTATATTTGGAAATTTATTTTAACATTGATCATTGGAATTTTCTGCATATTAAACTTGATTCCTAACTAAACTGGTGCTTTATTAAGGATTGTGAAAATGTGAGATTGTAATCTTACGGAACACATCAAATATAGAGCCAAGATTGGGAGACTGCATACAACACTTCATTCATAAAACAACACACAAAGAACGTTGAAACATATGCAACAGAAAATTAACCACTACCAACCGATTCAATTTTCACCCAAAGAAGTTACGTTCGTAGCACAATCCTGTCCGTCATGTAACTACCACACCCTGGTATACTAAATTCATATTAACTCTTTGTGAAATCTTCCCGAAAAGAATAGCTGAGGGCTACTTTGATTATTACACCACATGCTTCACGTGGTCAACTTGGTTTACACAAAGAGTGTAACTCCACAATAATTTTGATAATTAAAATAAATTAGATCGAAAAGCAATTTACAAAAGAAAAACCTCGAACTGGTTAGTATCGTCTTACTATTAAACTGATGGGTCAAACAATTGTATAAGCACGCGGCACTGGTTTCACAAAGTACACCCCACGTGGGTTGAACATAAAGAAAAGTTGCTATATTGAAAATTATTGTCAAGACGGGACGTTATAATCTCACGCACATTCGCATTTAAGATTGATGAACTTAGTTAGAGTTACTGATCAACACGTGGTTCCACTTTACTCACAAAGTAGTGACAAAGCAACTACCGGAATATATTCTGAACTTCACACGAGAATTACACTGCGCTGCAATTTAAGATAACATTAGATATTTTAGAGCTAAACCTGAAATAAAGGTGATTGAATTTTCAGTTAGGTTGAACTTAAGAAATCCATTGTCCTACGGACTTAGCAGAGACGCGCTTAGCCGGAGATCTTACCACTTCAGACGCTCGCCACGGACAGACTGACCGGTCCCTCCTTGGGGGTGGCTCACAAATACAAACGGGAGTGGCCAGAGGGGCAGCTTCCTATACCAACATGACAAGAGACGGACAGGACCATACTAAGGATAGAAACCTCTCTGCTTTTAGAAAGCGTAGCTACCTGTTCCGACGTTGGTCCTACTGTTCTCTAGCAGACAGGCTTGTCTGCTACCCTCAAGCATGCAACTAGAAATACATTTGCTCATTCATCCTCTCACACAGATGGGAAGGGGGATGACAGTATCTTATCATATACCGTATATAAAAGAAAGCTGATGTAGGTTCCGTATGAGACTGTGTGACATGAATTACATATAAACTGTGTTTTAAAGTGTAGTAGTGTGACAGATCGTTCTTGTTTATGTGTAAAAGTAACACGTTCCACTACTCAGTCTCCTCCCAGGTAGTCAGAAACGCCACAGTAAATTTAGAAGAGGAATTTCATGCCGTAAATGACAACAGATTTAAGAAATTAAACATGAAAGGAATCCAACAGAGACCTTTCAAGCGGTGCACAAGTTTACTTCCATAGCTGCTTAAGGTAGCTTCTCCGACCCAGGTTCCCTACATCAAATCGTTCAATAGATACATTTTTGAACGCTCTTACAGAAACACCCTATATAAACACGAGCTCAGAGTTCTAATTTTGTCTACTTACGTAAGGGATCACGAGAGGAAATACTGCAGAGATACAGTTTGTCTGCAAACTGAAAAGCGAGCAGCGCTCGTGGTAGAAGATGTCGCCTATCCCGGAACTGCCGTACTGAGAATCAATTTCTCCTGTAGCAGTGGTGGAACAACGCGCAGGGATGGACGTAGATTCTTTCCATATACTTTACTTGTGTTTGTATACATAGCAGGTCATACTTGTACTCTATGTGCTGTTAACGCACGTTCTGTAAAATAAACACCTCCACTCCTCCCTCCCTGGGAAGTGCCTGCGGAAGAGTCAGTATAACTTTCTCAAATACCTTGCAGTTCATTTTTGTGACGTAGTGCGATAGAGAGATGAGGAACTGCCTGATCGCTCTTCAGTTTGCAGACCTGCGAAGGAGAGAAGTGTGTGATCACAATTTGGCGACCTACCTCCCCTTACGCTACTAACCTTGTTGTTCCTAATACACTCTATTTAGCCGGAAGAAGTGGCCGTGCGGTTAAAGGCACTGCAGTCTGGAACCGCAAGACCGCTACGGTCGCAGGTTCGAATCCTGCCTTGGGCATGGATGTTTGTGATGTCCTTAGGTTAGTTAGGTTTAACTAGTTCTAAGTTCTAGGGGACTAATGACCTCAGCAGTTGAGTCCCATAGTGCTCAGAGCCATTTGAACCAACACTCTATTTAACAAAAAACATAAATTTTATGCCATTAAAACGTTCCTTTTAATAATTGCGAATTTCCCATTCCCTACAAAGCGGAAATTATTAGTATTAGATAAAAAATGAATGGTGACTTTCTATAGGACAATTAATGTTGTTTAATTTCGTACTGCGAATCATTTTCTTACGTGGGGTGATTCTCGAGATATTCAAGAAAATACTGAAAAAGTGGTATTTGAACGATCCATCACTACGACACTTGTTGCGCCGTGCGTTCATACAGCACGGTCGCCGCACGTAAGGCGTGGTGATCGCCTTCTAGTGCACCGTGTGCCAACGCTTCAGTGGCAGCGTCACGGCGAACTTCAAAGTCCTCACAGTGGGGGCGAGACAAGAGATGCAGCAGTCATATCGGCGGAGTCAACAGAGCCGATCAGGATGCAGCCCCACATGATTAAGTCACGACGTCGTGGTATAATATAATAAATGTTAAGATATATGGAGACAATGAGATTAATTTATCGGCTTGTCGGGCAATCACAATAAGCTGGACTATGCTTGTAAATGGGTAAAGAATCTTTTCATATTAGTTCTACGTGGAACATGTAGTGTTTCTCTTCTTGTAAATTTATGCTTCCCAATTAATTATACTACGTCCGATCGCCGTATCCACCTACAGAATCTTGACCGTGTCCACGATGTTGTAATCGGATCTTCGTGTTAACTCCGAAGTACACAGGTGGGCTTCTTGGATTTCTACATATTACACTACTACTTGGAATAGTGACCCATACAACTTCACTGGTAAATAATACATTCTATAAAAATATACAGACATTTTACTCATCCTCTCTACCAAAATGGCTAACACTGATTATACTCTAAAATAACGTGCGTCTACCTTCGTTCATTAACAGAGAGCGACTCCTTCCTCTTACCGAGTAACAGGAAAAACTTGTTTTTTAACACTTGAAAATCAAAAGTACATGACGGTAGGCGCAGGCTCTACGCTGGGGCCGGCCGGAGTGGTCGAGCGCTTCTAGGCGCTACAGTCTGGAACCGCGAGACCGCTACGGTCACAGGTTCGAATCCTGCCTCGGGCATGGATGCGTGTGACGTCCTTAGGTTAGTTAGGTTTAAGTAGTTCTACGTTCTAGGGGACTGATGACCTCAAAAGTTAAATCCGACAGTGCTTAGAGCCATTTGAACCATTTCTACGCTGGGCTACCGCTTCACATTTTCCCTTTACCTTTGAAAGAAATGAAAACATAAAAGCAAGAAATGCAAAAAGGTACATCTCAGCGGCCAGGAAGGGAAGTCGTTCGGTGGGCCTCCTGGAGCTCGTCTCCTCTCAGCCGCGACGCTGTCATTGTGATAGTGTTAACGGGAGATGAACTTTGATTACAGACGTGGACACGAGTGATTACGCTGAGTTATGTTTCACCTTGTTTTCAGAATAAATCGTCTAAGATGTAATTAATTCCGACTTTACATCATGTAGTTTGTATCTGGGACACAACAACACTCATATTCCACAGTTCAGGATTTCTGAGATACTGTTAAAGATACCTCCGCTAATAATGTACAAAAAATTGCTATTAGTCAGATTAATTACCCCAGTCGACATTTTTTGGTCTTCGCTGACTCGGCTCATGTAAACGTTCGAGGTTGTAGAGAAGGAGGGAAACTGATTTCCGGCCTAATTGCCCGCCGGAACGAGGGCCGCGCGCCGCGTGCGAGGCGACAGGTGGAGGCGGCGCTCGGGAGGACTGGAGTGTGGTTCCTGGTGGCTGGTCGCGGTTCCTGCTGGCGGCGGCGACTGCGGCATCAGCTGCGGTGACCTGCGGGGCCTCTGCAGGCGGGGCCCGCGGATATCCTTATCCGCCGCGGCAGCAGGTGCGCCGCCGGACTCGGGCCCAATTTCACGGCAGGCGGCCCTGAGCGGGAAGCCGCCGCATTGGCGCTGCCGGCCGAGGAAGTACTCAAAGGGCTTTCCTCCATCCGGCTGCGGCAGCGGGCACGCGCGTGCGTGGCGCCATCCCTCGCTTGGCTGCGCTCCCTCGCGGACCTGCTGCGCCCAGCTGCACCCGCGAGACCGGGGACCGTGTCAAGGCACCTTGCCAGCCTGCTCTCTGGTGCCCACAAGCACTTACATAACATTCCGATTATCAGGAGCGAGTTTGTCACAAGTAAACTCGAATAATGCTCGGTACCCATTTCAGTAAGGAACATGAGTTACGGAAGGATGGGGAAGAATTCGGCCGTGCTCTTTCAACTGAACCATTCCGGCATTTGCCTGAAGCGATTTAGGGAAATCGCGGGAGTCTAAAACAGGATGGCTTGACGCTCGTTTGAACCGTCGTCCTACCGAATGCCAGTTACGGCAAGAAAGGAAGAATCTACATCTACATACACATTCCGGTGCGTGGCGGTGGGTACCTCGTACCACAACTAGCATATTCTCTCCCTGTTCCACTCCCAAACAGATCGAGGGAAAACACTGCCTATATGCCTCTGTACGAGCCCTAATCTCTCTTATCTTTGTGGTCTTTCCGTGAAATGTAAGTTGGCGGCAGTAAAATTGTACTGCAGTCAGCCTCAAATGCTGGTTCTCTAAATTTCCTCTGTAGCGATTCACGAAAAGAACGCCTCCTTTCCTCTAGACACTCCCACCCGAGTTCCTGAAGCATTTCCGTAACACTCGCGTGATGATCAAACCTACCAGTAAACAAATCTAGCAGCCCGCCTCTGAATTGCGTCTATGTCCTCCTTCAATCCGACCTGATAGGGATCCCAAACGCTCGAGCAGTACTCAAGAATAGGTCGTATTAGTGTTTTATAAGCGGTCTCCTTTGCAGATGAACCACACCTTCCCAAAATTCTACCAATGAACTGAAGACGACTATCTGCCTTCCCCACAACTGCCATTACATGCAATGATGAATTGATTGTTGGTGTTAATAACAATTATCCTCCTGTACCTCCTCTGCATTAGAGCGGATGATGTGTCACTGAGCACATTTGTTCTGTGCATGCAGTAGGCGGGAGGCGCCTAGTTGTTTCCACAGCACTGTGTGGAATACAAGAATACCTGCTGTCTTCAAGTTGATGTCCCCAGCGCAGAAAACAGCACGAAGGTCGTAGGTTCTGTATCTTGAGGCTGAAAGAAACTGACTTTTAACGAGGTTCTGTTCTGAAATAATGTATCACTTTTTTGGGATGCCACACGAGAAGACTACATGATCTTAGTACAACACCTTCTGATACAGAAAAGTACATGATCAAACGCAATGTTTACATCTGGACTGCCTAATCCAGAGTGACGGACAGGAACTTATATAAAAATTGGAAACACATCCTATGACAGACAACATGTCTGTTCTTCTCGACTGCCTAATTCAGAGTGACGAACAGGAACTTAAATAAAAACTGGTAACACATCCTACGACAGACAACATGACTGTCTAATCCAGAGTGACGAACAGCCCGAAACACTTCGCGCGCCATAACCAGAAAAGGCGTGACCCGAACGCTTCCAAAGTGCTTCGTCTGCAATTTCGTCAATCTTTTGTTTTTGATTGAAATTGTTTTTAATAATTCTAAAACGACTGATTGATAGTCAGCTGTTGAGAGATGTTTATATTAAAAAGTGAAGTCATTCCAATGAGTAGTTTAACTAATAATAATAACTATACTTTAACGTTTTGGCGCTCTTGCTCCGAACACAACAGCCAATCACAGAGCAGTAGCATTACACAGGTGGTCTTTCTCACGGGAATGGTACCGAATCTAACATCTGTCTCAGGTACCTCACACCACATTTCGTCATCTGAATACTTCTTGCATATCCAGTGCTCTGGGAACAGCTTCTTGGAGCCTAATATGATGGCTGACTAAGCGATAAGTATTACACAGCCCGGTGTGCCAAACACTGCGCGTCCTCGCTCAGTGGGACACGAGGTAGAACGTTTTCGGTTTATCCTGGACCAGCAGCCGTTTGTATAGCCATTCGAACAACTTACTATAGCTTTGTTACAGTGTATTAAGCAAGATTTACTTAATATACTTTACGGACCGAAGCTGGCGCACAGTCAAATTGTACGAATCCATTAATTCCTCTTGAAAAAGATTTTCATTGGGCTGAAATTAATGCTCACCTAATGGCACCGTTTGTAGGTTCACAGTTCGAATTTTACGTGTAAGAAGAGTCACCACCTTTCGGATTTTAAGTGCAAAAGTAGTCATCCTTAAATAACTGCGGACTGGAACGAGGCTTATTGTTCAAATTGGGTCCACTGGTGTATCGGACTTTTCTCCAAGATAAGTTTTAACCGTCTGAAAAAATCTCGCTTCATTTGCATGTTACGTACGAAAAATACGTTTTTCTGGGCTGTTTTTGAAGAGCGCTATTTCTGTACGTTCAACTCCTACGACTCTGTTGAAACTTTACACAAAGAAAGATAAATGGATAAAGTCAAAACAAAATTTTTTATGCAATAACCTCCAGCCATTATCGAGGTACGATGCTTTAAAATCGAGCCAAATGGAGCACGTGTAATTCGTTCTTACGTGAAGTGAATGCATGGAAACGGTTTAAGTTAATCAAATAAATATAAAATATACTCTTACAATAAAACCGAAAACTCACATCAAAAACTCTAGCTTCATTAGGATTTTACGTGCAAAAAAAAAAACTGTTTTGTCAGTTTTTGCACGCGTCACTTCTATGTTGCTTGCAAACTTGTGCGAATCGGTCAAAAAAATTTTGCAAGCAGGTGGACAAACACATGTAATTAATGGTCATCCTCTTCTTTTGTGATAGCTTTACCAGTTGCCATAATATAAATAACATGATTCGAAAGACAATGAAGAAACTTGTAGCGAATCAGTTGCTGCCCGAGTCAATAAAAATCTACGTCTTGCCATGCTATGGTGGTCTAATGTCAAAATTATGGTAAAGCAAAAGTTGGGAAACAGTATTAAAAATGCTCCTATCGTAGCACAAAAGCTGCGAGGTAAGTCGAAAAGATAGTTCCCTTCTCTTACGTCCCTATCTTTTCCCAGGACATATTTGCTTTTTTTATGGTATGAGAGGAGTGTTTCTCATTCTGGCCATTGTATGGGAGACTGCACAGGCGCTGTTCAGTCGCCTAACGGGAAGGCCTTTTCTTCCTCATGCAAAATGGCACATTTCCCTGTAGCATATTGCTTCTGAATTCTGGATCCTGTTTCCTGTATGTGGGGAACAGTGACTTTCGTCCGACTTGGAGACCGCAGGCCGTTCTCTCCACAGTCGTGCGCACCTACTTTTTTTGACTTAACTGCGAAAGATTTTCATATGGTGGGAGGTATTGTACAGCGCCTGCTGGAAATAATTTCTAAGAGACCAAAGTGCTGAGGTCATCGGTTCCTAGACTTGCACACTGCTTAAACTAACTTATACTAAGAACAACACACACACCCATGCCCGAGGGCGGACTCGAACTTCCGGCGGGAGGGGCCGCGCAATTAGTGTCATGGCGCCTTTAACCGCGCCGCCACTCCGCGTAGCAGCAAGGGAGTCGTGAGCCGCGTGGGGCGAAGGTGTTGTTTCAGGATTGTTGAGTGTGAGTGATCCTCAGCTATGAAAGAGTCCGCGTGAGCATTCCCGTGCACTAGCGTATAAAACGTCTGGGTCGTTTTCGGTTTTGTAAGAAAGTGTTGCACTGCAGTGGGCATAATGGTACTCAGTAGGAAGAGGGAGCGTAGCGTCATTAGGCAGTTGGAGGTGGTGGGTAATTAAGAAAGCGGACTTAGCGGCGTCTATACGATGGCTGATTAGATGTCCGATCGTGGACAGTGGATAGTGGGCAGTGTAATCTATAGGTCACTGTGACACAAACTGACCGTTTATAGCTGTACGTGATGAGGTAGCGTGTGCATTTACCCATACAGGGAGTAAATGTGGAAGCCAATATTGTGTTGGGAGGCGCTGTTCAGCAAGATATGCCCCAGGAGGTGGTCGTATGGCCAATTTCATACACTGGAATGGGGTCTAAATGGAGGTCTGCTGTCTCAGGTCATTCGCTACCCGTTCTGGAACTGACAAAAAAAATCCTATGTACTGCATATCTGATTTATTAGTGAAATGTTACGGTCAGTCTTACTTTTAGTGCCAAAGGACTTCGTACATAATCAATAGCTGGTGACAAAACAATCTCATGAAATGAAATGTACAGTATTTTACTGATTAAGAAGTTTTCTTAACATTCCTGACCTTCAACACGTAGGATGCAGGTGAGTAATAAAAAGTGCATGTTTTAGAAGATATCTTTTCACACATTTCTGACTTTTCCTTACAAGTTATTTTTATTAAAAATACTACGAAAGTAAACTCACTTCATCCTAATGACGAGATTGCAGCAGTTGATTTATAGTCACAGTTCGCTTTAAAGTACCGATATTTGATCAGGCTGCCAAAACCTACTCAGGTCTTAGAAACACGACAGAAAAATCAGTTTCCGAAATTAGATTGTGCTTTTTCGCAACTTTCGTCGCATGCAAGAGCGGTGAGCGTGCCGTGAGGCCTCTGCCGTACGACCTCTGACAGGCCGTTGTGGGATCGCTGACAGTCAGAATGTCAGGAGCCTGTATCCGTCCTCTCTGCTGATAGGCTGCTTCCCGATTTCAGCTTCTCTCCAATGTCGCCTGTGCGCGCTAATGGCTATCTCGCAAACACTCGCCCTTAACTGGAACTTTACAGGCTGTGGTGTACCGCTAGAGACCACCTGTTGTGGGACACAGTCTTCGCGTTTTGCTATCCAGGTGCGTACAGGCCTCCCGGTTCCCCCTATGTAGGCGGAAGCGTACTGACAGCGTATCTCGTGTACCCCTGAACCATTGACACGTTGTACTGAACGCCTAGTAGACAACACTAAATTCTGGTTCCTGCGGCTACTCCAGATAATTTGTTTAATACTCCTTCCCCCCTCCCACTTCCGCGAAGCACCACTCCTAATGGTTTGTTGATGAATTTTCATAAGGCAAGAGTGCCGCCGGGAGCTGTTCTTACATTTCACAGCCTCTATCTTGTTTCTGTTGGAAACTGTAGCTCATCTTATTGTAATGAAACTGACAACGGCCACGAAATCCTACACACATAAAACTTAGATGCTATTTCACGACTTCATCAATCACCTATGAAAATGAACAAGAAGATCGTACTGAATGAAAGCAGTTAGTTAAATGAAAACATAATTCTTTAGAATCTAATTTAAATTCAGAATTTGGGCTTGCGAGAATACTGCGCTTTGGCAACGACAGTTTGGATGTACAAGATCGATTTCGGGAGGGGTAGCTGCGTTTATGGACACCATTTATTTAAGCAGAAACACAAGTTAAACACTATTCAATAAACAGATTGTAATAACGCTTGCCTTTGCCTGAATTAAGTTTAATGGTTGAATGGCGACGGACCACATGAAGTGGAAGATATTTGAAAATTGTGGGAAGAGGATAGGGTAAATGCACTTACTTACGCAAGATCCCTACTAAAGAACAAAGCTTAAGACACATTGCGTCTTCACTAAAATCTCTGGTAAAGGGAGTCGCGCCTTCCGAAGAAGTATTATTTCGACAAATGCAATTTCTTAACAAAATGGCTCTGAGCACTATGCGACTTAACTTCTGAGGTCATCAGTCGCCTAGAACTTAGAACTAATTAAACCTAACTAACCTAAGGACATCACACACATCAATGCCCGAGGCAGGATTCTAACCTGCGACCGGAGCGGTCGCTCGGCTCCAGACTGTAGCGCCTAGAACCGCACGGCCACTCCAGCGGCAATTTCTTAACATATTCTCGCATAAATAAAACCGATACAATGTGGGGGAGGGGGACCACGTGGAAACTAGATTAAAGAAAAGGTAGCATATTTACCAGGTGGCTGAATATTTTCACAAAACTGTTAAGTTACATGCGCGAAGTGCAAAGAAAAGATGAAATGCAAGAAATTTATCCCTCGATGGACACAGAGAGCTGAGGACTCAACTGGCTCGGCCAAGAACCTAGTTCACACTAACAAAGCAAGCACGTTATCCATCTGAAATTTCACACGGTAAAATACACTAAAATCCATTAATTACATACAACATTCAACACGACCTAAAGTCACTATAGGGAACACGATTGATTACCGCTGAACAACACAGAACGCAAGTTCGCGCTATGGGGTGCAAAGTATAAAGGCAAATTTGTCAAACCAGAGGTCAAACCGAAAGAATTCAAACTGCAATAATAAATGAAAAATTCACACCAGGATGTAGCCATGTACGCCTACACACTTAGGTCAAGCTACTATAACGTAATGACAGCATGACTAGACGGGGAGCCTTTGCAGACTAGAAGTTCTGGTAGCACAAAGAAAGTACCAGAAGACACTTATTAAAATTGATAAACTGCCCCATGGCCTATCCTGCTTAAACTGTGGATCGTATAATGAACCTATCGCTGTAATAATTAGTGAACTATATTACTTCAGCTAGCCTGAAGCCCTACACATCTTACCCTAAGCTCAGAGTTAAGCTACCGACTACACTCACCGACTGCTCTCCGTCAAGTGGTTAACTATCTCAGAGCAACGATTCTCCGCAGGTAGCCAGAATAGACCAAAGGGTTTGCTTCCGGTACCAACCTACCCACTGTCGATGAAGACGACTTACAAGGCACAAACCTCTTTGCTTTGACTGAATACCTTATGTTGGCCAGACTGACCACAGCAGACAGAAAGTTCCACACTACTAGCTACCAATCGAAACAAGAAAGTACATTCGCATGCACTTTCACACAGACAGTAATGAGATGAATGGAAAACTAGGAGCATCTAACATTCTGCGTGGTGTCTGTTTGTTCTATATCGTGTCTCCCTACCACTTTCGCGCAACGACGCTCCGAGCGTGCTTTTTAGGGAATTGACTAGTTTGAACCCGGGACCTGTTGCTGGTAAGGAGGCGCCAGACCACACATGACATGTAGAATTCAGAAGAGTTCAGTGAGACTAGCGATGATATAACCAAATACTTAATGATTTCACCGTCAGCTCCACTGCACTCCCTGTAAAAGAATCTTAATACTAACTAAATTTAGTGGAAGGCTTTCCTATTTTTAGTTAGCTGGTAAAATAACGTCGAAAAAGCAGTTAAGTTTACCTTTGTAAATTTTATTCTACTCACAAAACATCTTTTATAAATTGCACTATTGATAAAAGGAAATATTTTAATACAGGATGGTAAAAACCAACTGCGTTCAACAAAAATGTGAACGAATATTCCCTGAGTGGGTTTCCAAGTTCTACAATGGATCTAAGGATGACCTATGCCATATCACATCTATAATCTAGGTTTAAATTAAGTTTCACAAGAGAGAAAACTATCAAAATGGTCTACAGTGACCCTCAATTATCTTTAATTACTTATCTAACTTGTCGTAAATTACAGTGGCTGATGTGGCTTCTCAATAACTATATAACAGAAAAATCATCGCGTTTCAGATTTTTACTTCAAGTTGCAAATGTGAACACCATGAGCTTTAGTTGACGATCGACACTAGTATTACGCAAAAAGGGGATGTAACAGATGAGACTTCTGCAGTTCTGAGTGAAGCCTTATGCGCTCAAAAATGCGGCATCGCGTGCGTTCATTACCTTGTCGGTGTTCTTCAGGGGGCGGCAGGCAGCACAGCTCCGCTCACCTCGCCGTCTCGGAAGCAACTCCCTCCTAACTTCTCCTTACTACAATTTACAGAAGTTGGTTTAAAAAAACTATCTGGCTGTGTTTTCATCTGACCAATCAGGGTCTCAATGTTAACCTTAAGCTCCGCCTACAAAAATTCTGTCTATCCAATGAGAAACGTTATACTTTTCGTGGTGGGGCAATGTTTTTAAAGTTTGCAACGTAACAGAGACGCGAAAAACTCTCACGCTAAAACTTGCAGCTGGTGTGGTCCTTTTAGTGTTATCGTAAAATCTATGCTGTTGTTCTGGAGGGCTCTATCTTTTAACATGGGCTGGGGGTGGTTCTGACGTAACAGAGACGCGAAAAAGTCTCACGCTAAAACTTGAGGGCAGGGGTGGCCCTTTTTGTGTTATCGTAAGATCTATACTGTTCTTCTGGAGCGCTCTAGCTTTTAACATGGGCTGGGGGGTGGTCCTAGCGGTTAGCTGGCGACGTGGGTGTCCGTCCCTTATCGTAGGGCCTTCAGTTTAACACGGTTCTGCTCTCGGCTTCTGTTCTCGTTTCTCCCCTCGGAACTGCGTCTGTCTCACGGTGGGAAGGTATGACATGCATTTAGGCATTCTTGTGTTAGTCTGTGGTATTCCATTTTCTCACTCGTTACTCGTATTACTTTGGTTAATTTAATGTCACGATTTATTTGGAGCTATGTGACATACTACTGAATTTGCTTATCATGTCAGGGTTTTCATGGAAGGTGTTGGATTTGCCTGACACCTTACAAGCATAAAATATATTAATTGTAAATCTAATTTAGGGCTTGCATGTGAACAATTAAGTAATTTAAGTATTTTTATAGTGATGCAGTACACAGAGACCTTTCAATACGTAGACCGATCAGCCAGAACATTATGACCACCTGCCTAATAGCTGGTACGTCCACGTTTGGCACCGGTAACAGCGGCGATGCCTCATGGCATGGTAGGTCGGTAGAGGGAGCTGGCGCCAAGTCACGCACAAGTCACCTAAGTCCCGTTGCCCCGCCAGGGGCCTCCCGGCCAATGACGCCAAACGCTCATTTCCATTTTACCTAATTCCAGTAAATTCCGGGAATGGTGGCGATGAGCTCTGACGCCCTTCAGACACATTTAAGATGAGTTCGATCGGGTTCAGATCTGGGGAGTTGGGTGACCAACACATCAATTGGAACTCGTCAGCCGGCCGGGGTGGCCGAGCGGTTAAAGGCGCTACAGTCTGGAACCGCACGACCGCTACGGTCGCAGGTTCGAATCCTGCCTCGGGCATGGATGTGTGTGATGTCCTTAGGTTAGTTAGGTTTAAGTAGTTCTAAGTTCTAGGGGACTTATGACCACAGCAGTTGAGTCCCATAGTGCTCAGAGCCATTTGAACAATTTTTTGGAACTCGTCACTGTGTTCCTCTCTATCACACTCCTGGCACTGTGACATGGGGCATTACTTTGCTGAAAACTGCCACTGCCGTCGGGAAACATGATCGTCATGAACGGGTGTATGTAGTCCGCAGCCAGTGTACGATACTCATTGGCCGTCATGTTGCCTTACACGAACCCCACGGGACACACGGATACCCATGTGAATGTTCCGAACAGCATAATGCACCCGTCACTAGTTGGTCTCCCTCCCATAGTACAGGTGTCAAGGAAATGTTTCCGTGGAAGACGACGGATTCGCGTCCTCTCGTCGGCTTGATGAAAAGGAATTGGGATTCGCCAGACCATGCAACGCTATGGCATTGCGCAAACGTCCTGTGCCGATGGCCACGTGCTCATTTCAGTTGCCGATGTCATGGTGCTAATATTGGCACGTGCATGGATAGTCGACTGCGGAGGTCCGTCGTTAGAAGTGTTCGGTGCATTATGTGTTGAGGCACACTTGTACTCTGCTCACAATTGAAGTCTGATGTTACTGTAGTTTCGCCAAAGTTCGCTGCCAGTCCCGATTTACCATTCTGCCCAGCTTACGACGTCCGACATCTGAGGACATGTTGAATAATTCAGCACAGCACACCTCGAGCAGCCGACAAGTGCAGTTTCCAAAATTCTCGTGCCGAGCCTCCGGGCCATCACAATCTGTCCTCGGTCATTCTCAGATAGGACTTCCTCATTCCACACACGGACAGCTCGCTCACTGATACTACATGCTCCGTTTGCATATCTGAATATCAACCAGTCCTCGCCTGGTGGTGCTGCTATCGCCTGAACGGGTTTATATACAGGGTGATCAAGATGTCAGTATAAACTTGAAAACTTAATAAACCACGGAATAATGTAGATAGAGAGGTAAAAATTGACACACCTTCTTGGAATGACATGGGGTTTTATTAGAACCAAAAGCACCCCATAAACACCCCATATTGCTAGAAGCGTGAAAGATCTCTTGCGCTCGTCGTTTGGTGATGACCGTGTGCTCAGCCGCCAGTTTCGTCATGCTTGGCCTCCCAGGTCCCCAGACCTCAGTCCGTGCGATTATTGTCTTTGGGGTTACCTGAAGTCGCAAGTGTATCGTGATCGACTGACATCTCTAGGGATGCTCAAAGACAACATCCGACGCCAATGCCCCACCATAACTCCGGACATACTTTATAGTGCTGTTCACATTATTCTTCGACTACAGCTATTGTTAAGGAATGATGGTGGACATATTGAGCATTTCCTGTAAAGAACCTCATCTTTGCTTTGTCTTACTTTGATATGTTAATTATTGTATATATCATCGTGATAGAACGTACATCTTATAACAATTTTTGGAACTTAGGAGTGTTATGCATAATATATCTCATAGTAAGTCGCCGTTTGAGATATACAGTTACTATAGCACATTCGAGAGGGCACCCGGAGGAAACAATTTTTTAACCTATTTATTCACATTCTAAGTGCAAACCTTCAGTGCCCTTCAAAGTACTCACCACTTGCACCAATTCATTTGTCTAATCTTTTATTCTATTTGTCAAAACAGTGTTTAAATTCATCTTTTTGATGTTTAACAGCGACTCCGTCTTTTTTTTTTTCTTTTTTTATTCACCTCACTAACATCAGCAAAACCATTTACTTTAGCTTCTCTTTTCATTTTGGGAAACAAAAGGGGTCGCAGGGACATGGTCGTGTGAGTGCGTGGGGGGGCGTGGGGGAGGGGGATGAGGAACAGGTGGTAGGGCATTGTCATGGTGAAAAAACCATTCATCCGAATGCCAAAAAACAAGCCGCTTCTGCCGCACACCGTTGCGCAGTATACATATATTTTCAAAACTTCCAAGTAGAAATCCTGGTTAACAGTCTGACCCTGCGGAACAAGCTTTGAATAGACGACACCTCTCACATCCTAAGAATAAATCAGCATTTATTTTAATGTGTGATTTCATGTGACGAGATTTCTTGGCGCGAAGTGATCCTAGCGCCAAAACGCGACCTGTCCACCGAAAATTAGTTCGGTTTCTTTTGAATACCCCGTTGTATTATATCTCTCGTATCATGTTACATTTAGTTTTCCCTTTCAGGAGGACTGTACACTGTTTTAATCGTAAATTAACGATATGCGTTTAAAAAAGTTCTCCCTTGACGTAACATTCGAGGGTTGGAACCACTGTACCTCCCGGGAATAAAAATTGCCTGTTCTGTTCTCAGCGCTACAACTCCGATTGGGATAAGTTACCAGCTGTCTACATTATCGTTATCGCTGCCGCCGTCGCCGTCGTAGTCGCCTTGAAAACTTAATAAACCACGGAATAATGTAGATAGAGAGGTAAAAATTGACACACCTTCTTGGAATGACATGGGGTTTTATTAGAACCAAAAGCACCCCATAAACACCCCATATTGCTAGAAGCGTGAAAGATCTCTTGCGCTCGTCGTTTGGTGATGACCGTGTGCTCAGCCGCCAGTTTCGTCATGCTTGGCCTCCCAGGTCCCCAGACCTCAGTCCGTGCGATTATTGTCTTTGGGGTTACCTGAAGTCGCAAGTGTATCGTGATCGACTGACATCTCTAGGGATGCTCAAAGACAACATCCGACGCCAATGCCCCACCATAACTCCGGACATACTTTATAGTGCTGTTCACATTATTCTTCGACTACAGCTATTGTTAAGGAATGATGGTGGACATATTGAGCATTTCCTGTAAAGAACCTCATCTTTGCTTTGTCTTACTTTGATATGTTAATTATTGCTATTCTCATCAGATGAAGCGCCATCAGTTGGACATTTTTGAACTTTTGTGTTTTTTTGGTTCAAATAAAACCCCATGTCATTCCAAGCATGTGTATCAATTTGTATCTCTCTATCTACATTATTCCGTGATTTATTCAGTTTTCAAATTTATACTGACTTTTTGATCACCCAGTAGACAGCAGGGCGGTGCTCAATAATGTTCTGGGTGATCAGTATACGTTTGAACTACCATAAACGTTCAGTTACAGGCAAAGCAGGTGGTGGGATAGTCGGAAACACCTGTTCGTTTACGAAAGGTATTACATACAAAACGTTTGTAAGATAGTAATTATCTTCTTTTATGCTGTCAGATTCAACACTTTTGGAGTATATGGATATTACCAGTGACAGATCAGGAGACGTCAAAAGGACGCCGCTAATAGGTAAAAGGCTTGTTTGATCTGAAAGAGAGTTTATTAGGTACGTTGAAAATTTAGGTGGACACTCGAAGAAAGACACCGCACACCTCTTTAGGATATTTTTAGAACGCTGAACAGAAACTACGACTCCTTAGTCCTATACGTATCTATTCCTTAGATACTGTGCAGATAAAATCAGGCAAATAAGCGTACACACTAAGGCAAACAAGCAATCACTCCCCCCCACCTGCGACAAGAATGGTGTGGAATTTCAGTCCGTGGTTCGATAAAACTTATCATCTACCCCACCAAGTATACATGTAGCTGTAAATTCATAGAAGTCATTTTCCATTAGCCACCTTTACGAGAAATGAACTAATGTTCTGCAGTGAAACACTGATAGGAAAGCACTTTTCGTACAGTTCCTGTTGCTCTCTGGTACATCGTTATTTGTCCGCATAACGTAACCGGTTTCTCTAAACGTGAGTCAGGTCAACTATAAATAGAGATCATACGCATATGAATATCTTTTGCCTGGAATATTTAGCAGCTTGTCTAGTGATCTGGTCACTCGTTAGAGCCACCCACACGAGAGCCGCCCGACTACAGTCCGCCGCTCTCATTAATACAATATCTCGGCAATGCATCTGCCGCCACTACCTCTGAACACCGCCGCACGTGTGCCGGGGACGTGCGTCACCAGCGAATGGCTTCTACCCATCACACACTACGTAACTAATAAAAATAGTACGTTGGCAAGTAATGGCTCAAGTTCAGGACTGCCTGTGCACGAACTACTTCCAGTGAACAAAATAGAATACGTATGCTTTTTATGGTGCGGGCATACACAGCTTAGTTGATACATTTTAACAAATATAAGTATTTAAAAATTTTTTATTGAAATCGTCTAAAAAACTTCTGGAGACCGCATTACCTGTTGATAATTCTTTATTCTAAGACTATATATACGCTAGCGGTTTCGCGACATAGTTTGTAATCGCATCTTCAGGTGAAAAAATTAACTAGGCCATTGAAATAGTACTATCTCGCAACGGCACTTGTCCTGAGCACTGCCAGTGGCATTTTTGCTATTTTCACTAATTTTTTGGAAATGGTCTAAAAAAGCGCGATTTGCAGTCTTTAGTTACACGAGCTAAAATCATTAATTCTTGGTTTTCTTTTTCTGGATTACTCAACATCCATTTTAACTGGCAGTGCTGGTGACAAGTGTCATCCGGACGTTGGAGAGGGCGTACTAACTCAAGTACCTGTATTTTTTCACTTGAAGATGCCATTACAATATCGCAAAACCGATCGTATATAATTTTGGAATACTGGATTATGAATAACTAATGCGATTTCCAGAAGTTTGTTTAGAACATTTTAATAAAGAATTATTAAAGAAATTTGTTAAGATGTAAATCAGAGAAATTATTGTCAGTTCTGCTGTAGGCTAATTGTTGCTCATTTAGCACCAATAGATTACAGATTAGAATTTTTTTTTTTTTTAGAACTGAAAAAACGTTATGACATCTACATTTGCATCCATACTCCGACAGCCTCCTTAGGGTGTATGACAAAAGGTAACTCCGGTACCACTAGATCCAAACATTTTATCCCTTCCCTGTTCCTTTGGCGAATAGTGCATGTAAAGAACCGCCATATCAGCTGCAATTTCTTTGATCTTCTCGCCGTAGTCATTTCGCGGGACGTGTGTAGGAGGGATTAACATGATGTTCGACTTCTCATTGAACATCTGCTCTCAAAATTTTAAAATTAAACCTGTCCTGGATTAATAACGCCTTTCTTACAGTGCCTTCTTATATAATTAGCCGAGCATTTCCGTAAAGATGCGTGAACAGCTACAGTGAGAGCCACCTGCTGTCGACACTGCCGCACGTTTAAAAGATGGTTCAAATGGCTCTGAGCACTATGGGACTGAACATCTGAGGTCATCAGGCCCCTAGAACTTAGAACTACTTAAACCTAACTAACCTAAGGACATCACACACATCCATGCCCGAGGCAGGATTCGAACCTGCGACCGTAGCGGTCGCGCGGTTCCAGACTGAAGCGCCTAGATCCCCTCGGCCACAGCGGCCGGCCGCCGCACGTTTATCCATTGAGTGTGTACACGCTCGCAAGCAATCTGCCCAACATAATGCTCAGGTTGAGCTCTCTGCGTCATATTTTCCTTTCTCCTGTTCATGAGCCCCTCGCAAACTTGTTGCTTGCAAGGGCAGCGTAACTTAAAGCTCTGTTGCATACCAAATGGTCCCCTGAGGAAATGCGTCTCTCTTCGTTGGATATATGCACGAAAGGCCCTACGCACTTATTGTGAATTATCCACATCACTCTAACGTACACCACTGCAGAACGATGAATGAATACAGCTATAAATATGACGAAAGAAAATTTTATATCAGTATAGTACTGACAGAGGGAATTCTTTCAGCGATCTGAAGAAGACAAGGTCATTCCCGGTTTAAGGAAGAGTCGAAAGACAGAATGCACCTAACTATAGACTAAAATGACTGACATCAATCTCAAGTAAAATTGTGGAATACGTTTTACTATTCTTTGCTATCACCTAATCGGAAACCAAACATCTTCTCTCTAGGAATTGATACTAACCGTTAAAGAAGCGATTTTCCGAACCCAGTTCGCTCTGTTGAGCCGTGATGGCCATGTTCCTAGATTTCGGGAAGGCGTCAGGTGCAAAGCAGATGTGTGATTGGACTGAAGCTTGCTTAGCATATACTGGTAGATTCTGTATGTCGCTATTAACAGAGAAAATTCGTCGGAATGAAAAGTGCACACCTGACCATTAAAACTGCAACATCATGAAGAGTAGTAAATAACGTTATTGTATGTATGCATTCTAATGGGAAGAATACATGATTAAATGAGTAAGTGATTTGCCGGCTGGAGTGGCCGTGCGGTTCTTGGCGCTACAGTCTGGAGCCGAGCGACCGCTACGGTCGCAGGTTCGAATCCTGCCTCGGGCATGGAGGTGTGTGATGTCCTTAGGTTAGTTAGGTTTAATTAGTTCTGAGTCTAGGCGACTGATGACCTCAGAAGTTAAGTCGCATAGTACTCAGTGCCATTTGAAGTAGGTGATTTGGGGGTACTTAGTACACGGAGCACCAATAATGGTTCTAGCCCATCTGGGCATGGAATGGAACTGAGCCTGGATGACAGATACTACTACGTCATTCCACGCTGCTCTATCTTTGTGTCTCAGTTGACGAAACGAAGACTAAGATCAAATAAGGTTGTACATCACATTTTTACCAAAGCTGAGTTTTCACTGGAACGAAGTGGTACAGCAAATGGGAGGTGCCATCACAACAAAACATGTCTTTATTTCTGCCCAGGAGCTGAGAAAATTGCGCATTTTTTCAACAGCAGTTAGGAGAGAAAGAGAAGTGTTTCACTGCGTGTTGATAGTTGACCGCCCCTGGTACTTTTACAGAATATACAACGTTGTAACACGGAAAGGTTCATAAAAATTGAGATAACTTTTAAAACATTGCAAAACACGCTAACAACATGTTGATGTTCTGTAATATATACTATAATACGTATAAATAAATAGTACCAAAGCAAAACCAATTATTATTACTTCCTGAAAAATTACGAAACTAATATACTACCTACACTGAGGGAGGTGTTTAGTTCTAGTGACTGGTGAGTGTTAGCGTGCCACTCTCTCCACAACCAATGACCACGCTGGATGAAAGATCTGGAAATCGTGCTGTCCAGGGTAATGTCGAGCAACCTGTGTATCGACTTAGGGCAGGATGATGTGGGCAACAAGGGGTTTTGTTCGAAGGGGTACTCAGTAGAATAGAGGAGAAAATGAATATTCGAACAAAGTGGCCCACTGAGTTAGACGTTTGGTTGGTACTAGGGAGAAAGGCGGTAAATACTCCCAGTAACCATCCAGTTTTAGGTTTTCAGTGATTTCCCTACAATCGCTTAAGGCGAATTTAGGAATGTTTGCTTTGAACGGTCACGGCCGACGTGCTTCTAACAGCGTCGCCTACTGCAAGTAATGATTTTGTCTTCGAAGGGACGCTAACCCCAATATCTGTCTTATTACCTCGAAGCTGGAACAAGATGACGGGACTCGTATTAGGACATCCATACTAATAGGAGGAGCCATAGATGCCAAACACAGTTAGCCGCCATAGGCGGATGACCGGCTTTGTTGTTTTCCACATTTATGTCGTTTCTGTGAGATATACTAATGATACAGTGTTCGTCTACGATACGCCAGTATAAAAGGCGACATGAATAACATTTACAAATACACGCATCAAAAAAAGCTTTGTATACCTCGGTTCTGGAACGTGTACAGGAAATTGGAGTAGAGATCAACATAAACATCATTGCCGTCATTTTTATTGCTCATGAAAACGACACATAGCATGTTGTACCGCACTACAGCGAGACTTTCAGAGACAGTGGTCCAGATTGCTGTACACACCGGTACCTCTAATACCCAGTAGCACGTCCTCTTGCACTGATGCATGCTTGCATTCGTCATAGTATATTATCCACAAGTTCATCAAGGCACTGTTGGTTCAGATCGTCCCACTCCTCAACGGCGGTTCGGCGTACATCCCTCACAGTGGTTGGTGGGTCACATCGTCCATAAACAGCCCTTTTCAATCCATCCCAGGCATGTTCGAACATGGAGAACATGCTGGTCACTCTAGTCGAGCGATGTCGTTATCCTGAAGTGAGTCAGCCACAAGATGTGCACGTTGGGGGCGCGAATTGTCGTCCATGAAAACGACTACCTTGCCAATACGCTGTCAAAATGATTGCACTATCGATCGGAGGATGGCATTCACGTATCGTACAGCCGTTACGGCGCCTTCCATGACTCCCAGCGGCGTACATCGGCCCCACAAAATGCCACCCCAAAACATCAGGGTATCTCCACCTTGTTGCACTCGCTGGACAGTGTGTCTAAGGCGTTCAGCCTGATCGGATTGTCTCCAAACACGCCTCCGACGACTGTCTGGTTGAAGGCATATGCGACACTCATCGGTGAAAAGAACGTGATGCCAATCCAGAGCGGTCCATTTGGCATGTTGCTGGGCCCATCTGTACCACGCTGCATGGTGTCGTGGTCGCAAAGGTGGACCTCGCCGTGGATGTTGAGAGTGAAGTTGCGCATCATGCAGCCTGCTGCGCACATTTTGAGGCGTAACACGACGTCCTGTGGCTACACGAAAAGCAATATTCAACATGGTGACGTTGCTGTCAGGGTTCCTCCGAGCCATAATCCGTAGGTAGCGGTCCTCCACTGCAGTAGCAGCCCTTGGGCGGCCTCAGCCAGGCATGTCATCGACAGTTCCTGTCTCTCTGTATCTCCTCGATATCCGAACAACATCGCTTTGGTTCACTCCCAGACACCTAGATACTTCCATTGTTGAGAGCACTTCCTGGCACAAAGTAGCAATGCGGACACGATCGAACCGCGGTACTGAGCGTTTAGGCATGGTTGAAGTACAGACAACACGTGCCGTGTATATCCTTCCTTGTGGAATAAGTGGGACTGATAGGCTGTCGTACCCCCTCCGTCTAATAGGCGCTGCTTATGCATCGTTGTTTACATCTTTGGGCGGATTTAGTGACATCTATGAAAGTCAAAGGGACTGTGTCTGTGATATAATATCCACAGCCAACGTCACGTCTGTCTACAGGAATTCTGGGAACCGGGGTGACGCGAAAATTTTTTTGATGTGTGCGTTTACATATACATGCTGACTCCCGGTAGTTCTTTTGAGTCGGAGTATAATCACATGCGTCAAGTTAGTTCACCTCAAAAACTTAGGTCCAAGCATTTCACGTTTAATTTAAACGTGTTATTCGTGTTGATTGTATCAAAACTCTTGCCTGTGTTGTGCTATATTGTGCATTTTCGTACGTTGTGTGCTGCGGAAAACGTGTTTTGTGCAATAACATCATCTGTAATTAACTTTGACAATAGTATCCTTGTTCACAGAATCTTACACCCCAGTTTCAGTATATATCATCGTGATAGAACGTACATCTTATAACAATTTTTGGAACTTAGGAGTGTTATGCATAATATATCTCATAGTAAGTCGCCGTTTGAGATATACAGTTACTATAGCACATTCGAGAGGGCACCCGGAGGAAACAATTTTTTAACCTATTTATTCACATTCTAAGTGCAAACCTTCAGTGCCCTTCAAAGTACTCACCACTTGCACCAATTCATTTGTCTAATCTTTTATTCTATTTGTCAAAACAGTGTTTAAATTCATCTTTTTGATGTTTAACAGCGACTCCGTCTTTTTTTTTTCTTTTTTTATTCACCTCACTAACATCAGCAAAACCATTTACTTTAGCTTCTCTTTTCATTTTGGGAAACAAAAGGGGTCGCAGGGACATGGTCGTGTGAGTGCGTGGGGGGGCGTGGGGGAGGGGGATGAGGAACAGGTGGTAGGGCATTGTCATGGTGAAAAAACCATTCATCCGAATGCCAAAAAACAAGCCGCTTCTGCCGCACACCGTTGCGCAGTATACATATATTTTCAAAACTTCCAAGTAGAAATCCTGGTTAACAGTCTGACCCTGCGGAACAAGCTTTGAATAGACGACACCTCTCACATCCTAAGAATAAATCAGCATTTATTTTAATGTGTGATTTCATGTGACGAGATTTCTTGGCGCGAAGTGATCCTAGCGCCAAAACGCGACCTGTCCACCGAAAATTAGTTCGGTTTCTTTTGAATACCCCGTTGTATTATATCTCTCGTATCATGTTACATTTAGTTTTCCCTTTCAGGAGGACTGTACACTGTTTTAATCGTAAATTAACGATATGCGTTTAAAAAAGTTCTCCCTTGACGTAACATTCGAGGGTTGGAACCACTGTACCTCCCGGGAATAAAAATTGCCTGTTCTGTTCTCAGCGCTACAACTCCGATTGGGATAAGTTACCAGCTGTCTACATTATCGTTATCGCTGCCGCCGTCGCCGTCGTAGTCGCCTTTGTCTTTGCTGCCAGTAATAGCTTTCGCTGCCAGTTCTCGCTACCTGTCATCACCTAAGCTTCCAGTCATCATCGTCACATCCCGACCTGGCCCTCGCCGCTGGTCATTGTCAGCTCGAATCTTTACTGTCAGTTTTCGTCTCCATCAACCAGTCATCGCCGTTTCATCACCTGTTTGTCACCACTGCCGCCTCCGTCTATTTATCGCCGCCACTGCAACGCATCGGAGACATTCTCGTCCCTTGCAACTCCACCACAACCTGTCACTGTCGTTCCGGCGCCGCTTCGACGGCCGGTCAATCCACTCAGTGCCACTCATCAATGTCCGTTTTCATCGTTTATCATACAATAACTATCATCTACACTCCTCCTTCTCCTGCTCCTCCCGTCAGCAGATGGAGCACGTCCTCTCGCCCGCCCCCCTGCACCTACCTACCCTTCCACAACAGCTGTAACCCATGCATCTCTCTCCGTCCCCAGCTTCTCTTATAATTTCTCTTTCAGCCACGTCTCATTAGCCAACACATCCACCACTGCCGCACATGTAACACACCGCCAAGCGACAGTTGCTTCAGATGACATCAGCAGCATCGCCTCATCGAACCTCACGACAATAATCAATGGATACGGTGCTCAAAGATAACCCCCAACAACGTCATATCCATCCACCCACCATCCCACAACCACCCATACCTGCAACAACATCGACATCAGTCCTGTTTCCACACCAAAAAAAAAACCAATAACTGATACTGACGATACCAACATATGGACACAACTCCTTCCCCTCCAACGTCCTCCCTTACCATCCACATCTTTGTCCTCTCCAACCCACATTCCAAATTCCTCAAACCCAAATGCCCTCACACTCGAAATCTAAAAATACCTACCTAGCCTTCAGATCCAACAAATCATCAATAGGAAAGACTATGTGTCGCTCAACCCCAACTTCCACAGTGACCTCCTCTGCAAATTTCCTCACATTACCTTTGGTCCCAAAGCCTCCTTAACAACCCTTGCCACTGCATCACGTCCCACACAATCCCAGCCTTCCCACCATCCTCTCATCCTCACCATAGTGATCACCTAGGTTGATCTTCAGATTACAGATGCGAAAGTGGAATCTGGACTCAGCATCAACGAGAATTTAGAGAACTGAAAACCCCTTTGGATCAACAATAATCACGGTTCTACTCGCCTCGTCCATTTATTTATTGAATCCACCTCCTTAGAGAGGGAGCCCTGGTATATCACCATCGCCGCTCGGTTGAACCTCCCAAGTTCCATTCCCAGTCCTACTGCTTTGAAAAGAGTCTTTGTTACAGTAATCACTTACATTCCTATTGTAAAGTCTCCTATTTTCTTAAACAGTGCCATAATCTAGGTTCTCCTCATACCTGCAACACTTGCAATGACTCCCACCCCACCTATTCTACGAAAAGCAAAGCCAAGCCTTAACCAATCCACAGAAAACGCACTGTCCCAATCCATCCCAATGATACTCCCTTTATCCCAGCAATTCCCTCTACCCTACTCCCACTTCTGAAGACATTATCTAATTCAAAACAGTCGTCCTCCAAAAATTCATCCATTCCAACATCCACACCTTCAACAAATATTACTTGCTGCTCATTATGTCTTTCACCTCAACACATAAGCCACCTACTCCCACAACCAGGTCCACTTCCTCTTCACCTGCGTCAATACCCTAGTTTAAGGTCCATCTAGTCCTTAACCATGCACATCTCTGTTACTTTCCTTGTAATGGCGCGACAGCACTAGTAAATCTTGTACCACAACATCTGCTCCCTACTCACCAACAAACATCTTTTAATATATACCCCATCTCAACACATGGTCCATCCTTTATACTCAATGAAACGTTCCTCCAACTCCATCACGCCATCTGAACTCCTTATATCACCCTGGCCAGAGGTGGAGTGGTGATTGCCCATCATAAGAATACCCCTGTTCAACCACAAACACTTGGCTGACGACATATAGAAGAGTGGGTCCAGCCGCAACGCGCGCTCAGCTAGACTAATGGTTAGGCGACCACTCGCGATAAGCTCTCCGAGTACCGGTCTGGTACTAATTTTCATTGTCATTATTCCATTGTACAACTGATGGTTGTCCATACTGCCAACTGTGAATTCATTTCAAGATGGACAAAGTATTAAAGGACAGGAACATCTTTGGTAGAGCACAATTCCATAACGTAATAAGAAACGAGTAACTGTAGCACGTCTTACTGACAGAAAAAATATCAGGTTACGAACTGCAGCATAGTTCAACGTGAGCACGAGATGCTATAAGGCAGAACAGTCAGGCCCCAGCGCAATGCGAGATTCACAGGGAAGGTGAGACTCGGAGAGGAACAAGAAGAATTTCCTGAGACGCTGATAACCATCTCACGATCTCTACAGCTTTTGGTGGCATGGCTTGGCAATACTGTCCTTGAGTTGTGCCTCAGCGTTCCAGTGGCTAACAATCCAGAAAAAATGAGAAAAAATTTTCTTCTGACATCAAGAACAGTAGTGCAGTTTAGTTTAGAGCAGAGTTGAATTATGAATTAAGATTCTTTGGTGAAGCAGTGGATTACAATACTGTAGCGCTCTGGCATTTGCCTTTCGGGTTCCGGATGAGCATATATCTGTGTACTAGAGAGCCAAAAGGTAGTACGTAAACATTTTTCTCCTTAGTTCATAATTATCTTCATCTATTTTTGGCACTGCCTCGATTTCTCTTAACTAACTTATTTTTCAGCATAGTTCCCACAGATACCGACATATTCAAAATTTTATATTAATATACACATACCAAAATATAATGACCACCTGCTTCATAACGTAGTGACCAACTTTCCAAATGCAGTACCGAAGCGATTCTGCGTGGCACAAATTCTTTAAGTCCTAGGCTGATTTCCAGAGATATATGACACCAATATTAATGTCTACGAATACATTATGTGATCAAAAGTATCCGGTCACCTGACTGAAAATGACTTACAAGTTCGTGATGCCCTCCATCAGTAATGCTGGAATTCAGTATGGTGTTGGGCCACCATTAGCCTTGATGACAGCTTCCACTTTCGCATGCATACCTTCAATCAGGTGCTGGAAGGTTTCTTGGGGAATGGCTGCCCGTTCTTCACGGAGTGCTGCACTGAGGACAGGCATCGCTTTCGGTCGGTGAGGCCTGGCACGAAGGTGGCGTTCCAAAACATCCCAAAGGTGTCTGATAGTATTCAGGTCGGGACACAGTGCAGGCCAGTCCATTATAGGGCTGTTGTTATCGTGTAACCACTCCACCACAGGCCGTGCATTATGAACAGGTGCTTGATCGTGTTGAAAGGTACAAACGCCATGCCCGAATTGCTTTTCAACAGTGAGAAGCAAGAAGGTGCTTAAAACGTCAATTTAGGCCTGTGCTGTGATAGTGCCACGCAAAACAACAAGGGGTGCAACACCCCTCCATGAGAAACACGACCACACCATAACCCCACTGAGCCATGGGTGGCTTGTGTTCCCGCCATCATCTATATTACACCCCGTTTTTAACGTACTTCCACCTCACTACGGTAATTTAAATTGCTACTGTCACTGAGTTGCTGCTTTGCCCGATCATGAGCGGCGTTAGGAGCGCGCATCGATATATCCCCTCTCGTAGTATCTTTGCTGGACTGCTATTAGTTCCTGGTCATTGTCTGTCGTAAGCCAGTTCGGGTCGCGAGTTTGGGTCTGCCAGTCAGTTGGAACGCGTCTCGAATGCAGTCCGGACCTGCCAGTCAGGGAGTTGCAATGCGGCACTAGTTCAGTCGGGTTGTAGCAGCAGTGAGGTCTGCGTCGACATGGCTCGCCCGACGATTACCACCACGCATCACTTGTGCCGGGCCACGGTCTTGGTGGATCGTCGGTCGGTCGTCCTGATTTGCCTTCATGCATCCTTACTGTTGCATATCGTTCAGGTCTTCGAGCAAGTGTTTGTCAGTTTGTGTGTGTAGTTGGCTTTATTCCCACTGACGACTATTTTAGATGTTGTCGGCATTCTGAGGAGTCGGTCGGTTGCTGCGGACCAGGGAAGCTACCTCCGCGCGGTGCAGTCGGCTGGGTCTGCTGGCGGCTCCTGCACAGGATCGGAACGTGTGTGGAGCTGTCCGATCGCTACGAGCTTCGTGATTCACCGACCCAGGACGTCAAAGTTGAGTAGTGGTTTCAGCTAGCCAAGCCACGTCCATTCATGTTGTGTGGTTCGTTTTGGTGGTTCGTTGTTGAAGAGGATTTCCCGTGAGCAACACCGAGTGTTTCTATTACTGAAATTTAGCCGCCACGCGGTGCAATTAACTATATTGGTTGACTACAATTCAAGTGCACCAGCAGAATTTTCTGCCTTGTGGCCATTAGTGTTCTGGTTACCTGCCCCGGCCACTGACGTCATTTCAGGCAGTGTCCTTTCCTCACCTGTTGTTGCTGTCCAACACGGTGTGTAGTTTTGACAGCTTAGTACATATAAATGTTTGATTGTGGATAATGACGCCCATAACATTTTGTGTTTGAATTCTCATGTACCAATTGGTGGCAAGCAAGTCGTTTGTCAGTCGGTCCGCGGCTGTCCCTTGGTTGGGTTCCGACAAATCAAGTGTAGTTGGACTCACCACCCGTCTCACCTAAGTGAACGAGGGCAGACCGACCCCCTGGAGGCTTCTGAGTGCCGTTGTCTTTACTGTCTTTCTCACCAGTGTTTAGTTGTCTGTTTATAATCTATCACAGCCATCAGCTACTTACTTAAGGCTTATGGTTAAATTTTTTTTAAAAATTTGGAAAATTAATTGTGAGCATTGTGGTAATATATTTTAAAAACTTCGAATTTGATTGTGGCATTCAGCCGCTTGTATTGCACCTTGCATATGTTTCTTCTACGTACTTTTGCCTTGAGGCTTTCCAGCCTAGATGTGATACCGTATGTATTTTAATTATTTTATTTACTACTTTAACTGCATTTTTATATTGTTGACTTTTAAGGTTTCTTGTTTGGAGGCCTTCAGCAGTGAAATAATTGCCTTTTTGAAACTTGTAATACTAAAGGTTCGGCTATGTGCCGTTTTGGTTTAAAGGTGTTATTAAATTACAATAAATTACAATTTTGAGTGAACCTGACCGACACCTTATTTGGCCCTTTCCACAACCTAATCACCTGTTCTGCCCTGCAGGTTTAGCGGGCGTCTCAATCCCCGCAACTACACACGCTGACAGATGACTTTTACTAGGCATTCACCATAGCCGCACCTTGCCATCGGATCGCCGCATTATGTACCGCGACTCGTCACTCCACACAACGTTTTTCCACTGTTCCATAGTCCAATGTTTACCCTCCTTCCACCAAGCGAGACGTCATTTGGCATTTACTGGCGTAATGTGTGGCTTATAAGCTACTGCTCGACCATGAAATCCAAGTTTTCTCACATTCCGCCTAACTATCATAGCATTTGGAGTGGATCCTGATGCAGTTTGGAATTCCTGGGTGATGGTCTAGATAGATGTCTGCCTATTACACATTACGACCCTCTTCAACTGTCGGTGGCCGACTCTGTCAGTCAACAGACGAGGTCGGCCTGTACACTTTGTGCTGTACGTGTCCCTTGACGTTTCCACTTCACTATCTCATCGGAAACAATAGACCTATGGATGTTTAGGAGTGTGGAATATGGCGTACAGACGTATGACACAAGTGACACCCAATCACCTGACCGTGAATTCCGCGGAGTGCCCCATTCTGCTCTCTCACGACGTCTAATGTCTATTGAGGTCGCTGATAAGGAGTACCTGACTGTATGTGTAGCACAATGCACCTAATATGAAAAACGTAAGTTTTTGGGGGTGTCCGGATACTTTTTTTATCACGTAGTGGATGCCAAGCGCCTTTCGTAAGTTACGGGTCATGGTTTGAGGGCGCGGAGCTGGTTCCTGGTTGCCTCCCAGACTTGTTCCATCGGGTTCAGATGAGGCAATTTTGGTGACCAAGCTGTCAACGTACGTTCCGTATCATGCACCTCAAACCACTGTAATAGAATTCTCGCCTAGTAACACGGACAGTTACCCTGCTGGAATATGCCATTCGCATCGGGTAAGACAACAAGCATAACTGGGAGCAGGAGGTGCTCAATGATGCTCACATAGTCTGCAGCTGCCAATGTGACTTCGATTACCACCACAGGTCCTATGTGATCGCAAATGAATGTCCCCGCATAACATGATACTTCCTACTACCGGCGTTTGTCCGTGGCGCGGTAGCAGTTTTGAGCAACGTATCCTATTGAGCGGCACCCACATGCCTTGCTCATACTGTGGCATCAAGCAGTCAGGCCTGCAAGATGAGTGGTCTGCCAAGCGAGTGGATTCATTCTTATTTATCGAGTAACATGAACTCTAGTACTCACACTTAAGTTACAAGTTATCCTCCTATATGATTAATACGCAACGGAAACACGCATCTGACTATCAGTAATTTACAGAACTCTGACTGTACACTACGCACTGGCAATACCACATTTTCTTTTTGTCTTTTATTTTAACGGCTTATGTCAACACGTGGCCACCGCACTGAATATGAATGGCGCACACATAATAAATTCGGGACATTATGACAACATACAATTCGAAGGAAAATTCCACCAATCTTTTTCTTTTCACTATCTTATTTATTCCGATAAATTCTCTAACCTAAACACACAAGTTCTATAACCCACAACAATAACACATGAGAAATTCCGCCCAGTGGGCATGGCTTTACAATGGTGAGTCTCTATATTATGGTCTCGTAATTACTTTTAACGCTACAGTGCACTTTCTGGATAGGATGGTGGATCTTTTATTATACCTCACACTTCGACTCTCACAATCATCATCACTAAACTTTCCTCCAGACCGAGCGGTACCGAAGGAACAAGCATAACCCACTAATCTTTTGAAACTACCTCGCTACTCTCCCATGCAAACCACACATACCCAAATTACATGACATACACCACACTACAACATGAAATACTACACAGAGAATAGTCACAACATTATCACTTTCAGCTTTCCTACTTCAATTAGTATTTATCCCAGTTTCACACGACACTGCCCCACTTTGAAATTCTACTTTCCTACTACGAACTCTGGAGATATTTGCACGTCTTCCTGTGCACTGCAAGCCAAGTGGCGTTGCTGGATAGCCGGCCGACTCACCTTGCTTCTCTCTCAGAGTTTGAATCAAGCGTCACACGGAATCATATCACGCAAAGTAATATTAAGAACATCACACACGCGAGTCTTCAACTGATACCATGGACGAGTACTTCTCTTTATCCTTTGTCTCATACACAGATTGAGACTCACACAGTACTCACCACATGGAAGTACTCGTCTCTAATTTCAAGCCCTGCACACGCCATTTCTTAAATATTTCAACTTATGGTACACACGCTATTTCTTAAATATTTCAACTTATTGTACACACGCTAGTAATTCAGCTTAACTTAAGCACACGGAAGTATTTCAACTTAATGCTACACGTGGTTTCATTGTGACCGTTGGTCACTTCCGAAGATTCCTACAATCCCATTAATATTACCTGCCTGACATTTAATTCTCCCCACAAAAGTTCCTGAAATAGAGAAATTAATATTTCAAACTACTCTTAAATATTCCACATGCATACCATGTCTCCACTCTTTCGTCATTACGGAGCACAACTAAAACAGGTCTTAACAGCACAAGATCCAGCGGCAGAGTGCTGAGACATGGCCGTTCTCGAGGTCCTCTCCCATCTCTGTCGAGGTGGGGGAAGCACCTTGCTATCGTATTGGTCAGCCACATTTCAGGCGCTCAAAGCTCTGGTAAATTTCATCTCTTTGGTCCCACCAAAGGTGGCCAAAGGATCGTCTCAAAGATGATCATATATTCACATTCACTATCTGCGGTTAGCAGACGACCATACATTCATTCATTTCACAGATCTCACCAAACTGGATGTAGGGATTTACTTTGTAGGAGTGCACATGTGATCAATTAAATAAATAAATTGTCATTCTTTCCCACACTGGTATCCGGCTTCGCTGTATTAATTGAAATTGAGTTATTTTACAAAAAAAATGTGTTGTTCTGACAAAAATAATGAAGTATGTTGTACCTATTTTCAATGTCGGGCGGTACTGTACCCTTTCACTATCACTGAATGACTGCGTATCCCATCACGACCAGCAGCCTGATACTTAGGTTTCACCTGCTGTGAAATTCATGTCTAACAGGGAGCACTGGAAGATGTGCTCCGAAAAACTTGTGAAACAGATCGCCACCCATCCTACTTTACAAAGCGGGAAAGCGTCCGACTTCACTTTCTGTAATGTGGCTTGGTTGTGTAATACCTTGTGGTTTAACTGCCTTTCAGCCACAATGCTCATCACGACGCTCGTTCCAAGGCACTGGACAGTAATAATCGTCCCTTTGTCAAAGTCGCTTACGTCAATGAATTTCCTTATTTGTTGCACGTATCGTCACTGGACGGAGCCTCCACCTGTCTCGCCTCCGCTAATATTTTTCCCTTATCGTGTCACGTACACTCATCGCTACCTGACGGCATTCTATTTTGTGGTTAGCGGTTATCATAGCGTTTCGGCTCGTCAATATATTGTCCGCTGCTCGTGGTCTAGCGGCTAGCGTCGCTGCCCCTGGATCACCGAGTCCCGGGTTCGATTCCCGGCCGGTTTGGGGTTTTTCTCTGCCCAGGGACTGGGTGTTTCTGTTGTATTCATCATTTCATCATCATCGTCTTCCTTCGTGACAGTGGCAGAACTGGACTGTGTAAAAATTAGGACTTTGTACCGGCGCTGATGACCGCACAGATGAGCGCCCCATAAACCAAACATCAACATCATCGTCAATGAATTGAGTGTCATATATACAACTTTATGCTCAAGATTTTGATCTGTTTTAGCATCTAGATACCCGCCTCCCTAGCCGGGAGTCGACAACGCTCCCCCGTGCGGTGGCGTTCGACTAGTAGGTAAACTGGTTCGAATATTGGCTCTAGATGAAACTTTCGCTGTCAGTATTTGACCAGCAAGTGGAGGAGAGATGATAGTACAAAGTTACTGGTAACCAGTCTTTGCGGGACTACATCCTCATCGAACGTGATCGCATCCCTTTGGAGCGCAGCGCGACCGCAATTTTCGCTCTAGTTTACAAACTGGAGCCACTTGGGACGGTTCAACAACATTCGACGAAAAAGGCTTATGCTTTTTCAGCACTTCTATTTTGTGTCCTCTGGTGGTAGGATTTCGGGGGGGGGGGGGAGAGGGGGGGGGAGAATATGATATTGGAACATGCATGAGTAAAGCGGAAAAGGGTAAGGTACCCAGTTCGACAAAACTCGCGGTGCCACCTACCCACTTCGCTGTGAGCCTTTACTTCCGGAACCTGTGATGAGAGTACCAGAAGTCTGCAGTCAGGATACGCTATTGCTCTATCGTCGCTACAGCCCTGTTCTCGCTCCTACGCCACCCGGAATTGGAGTGCGTCAAAGCGGTTGCCGCTCCCATAGTGCTCAGAGCCATTTGAACCATTTGAAGCGGTTGACAGTCTGCGAGCGCCTAGGCGTCTGAAACGAGTTTTGTCTGTGTAGGTACATTTTTGAAATCCTGAATAAAGGTTGGCAGGTGCCAACGAGGGTTTTGCCGAATTGGGGGGGGGGGGCGGTATTAGAAGGATCTTTGCCGTTTTATTCACGGTCCTGTTAACAGGAGGACACAAAATAGGTGTGCTGAAAAGACATAATCACCCTTTGCTGCTTCAGATGACGTTCAAATTTCGTAGAACCGTCTCTAGTGGTTCCAGACTGTACACGAAAGCAAAAACTGCGGTCGCACTGCGCTCTAGACTGGTGCGGTCACGTTCGATGGGTGTGTAGCCCACAATGTCGTTAGAGAAATGTTAAAACGCCAAGCGTTTCATCAGTGTCAAGCGTCGTGAAGAACGTCTAGCTCTTGCTCATCGCGTTGCGAGATGTCGTTTTCAACCGCGAAATGTGTGGGAATCAACGCCATAGGGAAAGGGGTGAATTCATTGACGCCCTTTATGCCATCCCCCACCCCCTCCCTAAGCCCCCCTTCCCCCCCCCCCCCCCCCCCCCCCGTTTTTCACGGCCACTTATAAGAAAACCGTGTGGTTTCAACGCGCAGGACATCGCTGTTCTGACGTCCACAGTAGAGGCGTCAAAAGAAGGGCAGAGCTGTGGTGAATGTTGGTGCCAACGTGACGTCATTAACCCACCGTACACGTTAAATGAACTTATGATTTTGGCCCTTTTTTTGGTATTTGTGGACACCTTGTTGTTTGAAGCGTCGTCGCGTCCAATGGTGACGTCTCAGCGGGCCACGATTTTGCATTATTAGAGAGGAAGCTTGCACATATCTTACAGCCAGATTACAAACTTAAGTGTTGCGACGGGTGAGAATTACGGGGCATCAAAAAAGTGATCCTTTATTTCTGTTGCGCAGTGTATGTAACAGGTAGGTGGTAAACAGGTGAGTAAGGACTCTGGTATCTGGGCAGAGAACTTACTGAGCGGCACTGAGGGCGCCAAGGGACGTGGGTGGCCGAATGGTCCTCCCAGATCGCTCCTCAGCAAGTGGCTCTGTCCACCGACAGCGCTGTTGGCAGCCGTCACAGACAGATGGCCGCCCGCGAGGCAGGCGGGCTGCGTGGCGCGCGCCGTCGATCGCCGCCGCCGTTTATTATACGGCCGCCGCGGCGCCCCGAAGCACGCCGCTTACACGACAACGCAATTATCTCCCGCTCTCCGTGCTCTGAGCGCCAAAGGAGCTAACGAGCGTAAAGTGTGCCTGCTTTATGAAAGCTGCCGGTAGAGCGGATTATCACAGCTACAATGCTGCTGTTGCCTTTTTAAGGCACGAATAGTAAATTATTAGCCTCTACCTTCTATAGGCGGAATACGTTGTTCGGAAAATCGACGGATTTTATGAGCTGCACGTCACGAAACGAAGGATGGACGAGAGGGCAAAATAAAGTACTGAACTATCTGTGCGCCTGCGCCTGTATATGAACAGAAATTCTTCACTGCTTTCCGAATACGTATCGAGCACATGAGCCAAGATATACAGCCAGCGTATCAGTACGATTACAGCCTCTCAGGTTTACTTACATGATTAATTAAAGACGTTCTTTCGGATATTCAACCGAGTTGGTGATTCCATTTTTCACCACTTGCGATGTTTCGACGGCCGACACAGTAATCTACTTCGGTTGCTGCGAGCTGTTGTATTATGCGTACTCGCTGCCTGAACTCCAATCCAAACTGTGAAGTGCTGTTGGTAATTCACTGCTATTTGTAGCCCTTTTTGTCTCCCAGCGTAAACTGAATCCCAGATCCCGAGCATTGCTCAGTTTAATAGTTTTTTTGTCACTTGTACTTCGATAGCTGTTCCAAAAACTTGGCATTTGCGCCACTATACTGCTCCCATCGTATTTTATTTCACGTTTATACTCGACACACTACTCATTTAATTCGTTGTCTTAGGCTGGTACGTCAATAATTTTCCTTGCATCTTTCCTCGGCTGTGCCACATAAAGCTTCCCACTTTCCCGTGGCATTCGGTATACAACCGGCTTTGGTTCAAAAATACCACTGAGCACTAAGGGACTTAACATCTGAGGTCATCAGTCACCTAGAACTTAGAACTACTTAAACCTAACCAACTTAAGGACATCACACACATCCATGCCCGAGGCAGGATTCGAGCCTACGACCGTAGCGGTTGCGCGGTTCCAGACTGAACAGCCTAGAACCGCTCGGTCACAGCGGCTGGCCAACTGGCTTTAGCAGACCTAGAACATCCTTGATATTGCAAAGAATACTTATCTTTAATCAGGGAAAATAAACACATTCAGTGCCATGTTTTCGTAGGATCTCCCAATCTTCCCAGAGACTGGGCCAGTACACCATTAACGGATACATTCATCTACAGAAGAGAAGCATTTGGAGTGTTTTTCTTCTTCTTGATAAGGATCTTGAATACGCTGTGCTTTCGTCTCAGAACCTTTTATTCTACCTTTCTTACAGTGAGAACACTGTTGGCATGCCACACTTTACTGGAAAGGGTGTTTGTTCTAACTTGAGATAACTACATACCTCGAAAACACAGCACCGTACGAAAAAAATATTCTAGGTGAAAACTTAATACCAGTAAAGGGACATCTGTCTTTGCTACAAGTCGACATCCCCTACCATCCCTCTTGCGTAGTGGGTGTCAAATTTGTATTTTCAAATGGCAATCCCCCATTTTTATTTCGGATTCCACGCCAAAAAATACACACATTTTACTCAAACCATTTTTCCCAATCGTGGTAGTTCGCTCTTTACTCGACAAATACAGAACCTGTGTGTTCTAACGATTGGTACTGATGTTCAACCGTTACTTGAGTGTGGCAAATGTCACTGTACAGTACAAATGACATGGTTAGACACTGACATTTCTGGCAAATAAGCTATTTATATGCTAACGTTGTTTTTTATTGCCTAGGGGTTGGTTGTTGTGAATCCCCAAACAATCGGAACACTTTGGCCGCACTCGAACTCCGCCTTCAGGATGACTGATTTCGCTCTGTGTTTCCATCCACCCGCTATGTGGCTAACGGCGGATTAGAAAGCACAGCCTCTGTAATATGGTAAAATGTCCCTGAACTCATAGCGACAGGCGCACCTGCCATGGATAACACAGAAATCGAGCACTCCAGTTGTGAGAAGCAAGGGGACTCATCGAAATCAAGCACTCCAATGGTAAGAGTCTAATTCGACCCGCCAATTCGAGCATCACGATGGGAACAGAAAACTATTACATTCACGTCGTTGTTTCTTGATCTTATTAAATGTCGTTTCCAATCATAATTTGAAACGGCTAACCATATTGTACAGTACAATCAAACTTACAACCCTAAAGCGTCGAAAGTTGATAACAAGCGTTAGAACACAAAGGTTTACACTTACCTTGAAATGAAATGTAGACTCAAATGCGTCGGTTCTTAATTGCAAAAACACTCACATTCGACATCTGCCGATTACAACGTCATGTGCCAAGAATGGAAAGCAATGGCGTCAGTACACCGTACGAATAGTTTGGCTTGGCCTCCGAAAATATAATAAAAAATGGGTGTTCCCATTTGAAAATACGAAGTTCACTTCAACACGAAGGAAAGGTGGTGAAGAGTTGGCCAGTTGTAGCACAGACAAAATATTAACTTTTCACCTAGAACGATCTTTTCGTATGATTCGTCGTTTTCGAACTATTTATTTGTCTCAAGTTGAAACAAATATTTTTAATTACAGGCAGGGAAGCTAAGTAGTAGGCTCATGCGCTGTCCTTACAACAAATCGAAGTTCATTTATTTTTTGGTATTCAGCATACTGCTTGTTTTCGGTAAATATGTTTTCGGTAAATATGTGATGATGGCGCAAGTTGCGTAAAGGTGTCGACATAATGTACATGTGATACACTAACATCGTTTTATACAGGGGTCCAGGAACTGACGACGCTTTTTTTTTTACAAGGAGGGGGAGCCCCTCCACGCCCATACCGGCATGATGGCGATCTCTGTATGTGTGTTAGTTTTCACTAAAGTGAGGTCTCGCAGGATGTGAGTACTGCGATGTTTGCGTACGACTGGTTAATGTTAGCGATTAATACGCGCTCATCTGTAGACAGATTGATTTGAAAGATAAAGGAAGGGTAGAGGTTTGAAGGGCAGAGGGGAAGAAAGTGCCAAGGCAAGAACCTAGGGGAAAAAAGAAAACCTGCGATAGTTTGGTCGGGATGTAAGAGTAGTAGCGGTTTTCTTCAAAAAAATGTTCAAATGTGTGTGAAATCTTATGGGACTTAGCTGCTAAGGTCATCAGTCCCTAAGCTTACACACTTCTTAACCTAAATTATCCTAAGGACAAACACACACACCCATGCCCGAGGGAGGACTCGAACCTCCGCCGGGACCAGCCGCACAGTCCATGACTGCAGCGCCTAAGACCGCTCGGCTAATCCCGCGCGCGGTTTTCTTGCTGCCTGGGAGAGGTCATGAAAGGGTAGGCTTTGTTAGTAGTGGGTGTAATGCAGGTGGATACCTTTGACGTTGTGTGGTCGTGTTACTCGGCGGCTGCTGCTTGGTGCCGGTGTTGGCTTCTCGGTCAGCTTCAGCGTACCTGTAACAGGTAGCTTCACCATCTTTAGTGTCCAATAGGTCATATTTTGGATTCACAGTGTAGGGTAGTGTTGGTCGTTTGTTTTTGCGTTAGAGTGCGAGCTTGTCGGCTTCCCTGCTGTAGCCTGTCGGCTTTAGTAGCAGCTGGCATATGCAGTAAGTGTTGCTGATTTGCAGGGGCTTGCCGATGTTGTCGCTTGTGGGTGTGTGTTAGCTCGCCATGAGTGAGTATGCCCTAACTAGTAGTGTCTTTGGCCGCTTATGTTTCCACCTAAATGCTTGTGATCATAGTTTCCCAGAGTAAGGATGAAAGGACTGTTCGAGTGTCTCGAGTTCCTGTGTAATCGTGTGGCCTGTATTTTGAATACTTCCTTGACGGTTTCAAGGTAGTATTTATTGTGATGGTCTACAGTTCGGGTGTAGCGTGGAGCGTTGCTAATGATGCGTAGAGCTTTGTTCTGCATGATCTGCAGGCGGCGCAGGTGTGTAGGAGCTGCGTATCGCCAGACGGAAGCTGCGTACGTCATCAGAAGTCTAATCAGTGCCATATATATGGACCTCGACACCATCTTATTCAGTGTACTTTCCTGTTGAGCATTGGGCAGAGTTGCTTGAGCCTCAGGTGCGCTCTGTTGGCAATGTATTCTGTTTGGTCCCCCCACGTTTCCGGTCCATCCAGGCACCGAGATATCTGACTTTTTCTCGGAAACGTAATGGACGTGCATGTAGTGTTACCTTTCGTCAGTGTTGTTTGCGCAGAAGCTTCGGTCTGCGTGTGAACAGACTTGCTTCGCACTTGTCGATGGTCACTTTAATACGCCATAGTTCCAACCGAGTCCCGGAAGTTGTGAGTGCCGTCTGTATTCGTGAACTTACATTCAACGGTTTCCAATCTTGCGCAAGGATGGCTGTGTCATCAGCGTAGATAGCTAACGTCGTGTTCTGTGTTGCTGGAAAGTCATTAATGTAGAGGTTGAACAAGATGGGCCCCAAGACGCTTACCTTGGGTTATCCAGCTTGAATGCCTTGTTGTGTCGATTGCCTGCCCTGCACATCAATGTTGAAAGATCTGTTCGTGAGGTATGAGTGTATGAGACGTAAGAGTCCGTCCGGAAAACGAGCATCATTTAGTTTGCTTATAAGGCTGTTGTGCCAGAGACGGTCGAAAGCTTTTTCCATCTCTAAGAAAAAGCCCCTGTGGATTTGCTCGTGTTGTAGCCGTGTGTTATACGTTCGATTACGCGGAGGAGTTGTTGTGTTGTTGAGTGGTGATTCCTAAAGCCGAATTGCTCCGGTCTTAGAATGTCATTGGCGACGCAGTGTCTATTGATGCGTTTTTACCTTCTCAACGAACTTGCTGAGCGAGCACAGCAGAACGATGGGTCGGTAGTTTTGTGGGTGGGAGTGGTCTTTCCATGGCGGCCTCAAAATTAGGACTCAGACCGCCTTCCAAAAGTCAGGGAAACGTTGGTGTTTTAAGATGGCATTCGTCATGTATTCTGCGGTTCTATACGTGAACGCCTAGTGGATACGGATCTGAATGCCATCGAGCCCAGGTGCTTTCCTCGCGTTGGTATGCTCGATAGCCCAAGATATTTCGTTTCTACAAGTGCGTCTGATTTCGTCGCCCGTGGGCTGTGAATACTGAAGGAGCCAGATTCAGCATGAAGGACGCTGCAAATGTTGTGGCCATAAGCTCTGCCTTCTCCTTCGCGGAGTAAGCTGGTCCGTCTGCTTCTTGTAGAGTGGGGATGTAGTGTTTCTCCCTGGTGAAGTCTGAATAGTTTCCACAAGCCAGGACGTGTAGTATCTAGCCCTGCGAGTTTCTGCCCCCGTTGCTCGTTTTGAAATGTTTGCATTCCGGAGACGCTAGGCGTAGGCGTCCTTTTGTATGGGGTACGGCCCTGAGAGACAGCAGGGCGTAGGCACTCTCTATGTTGCCCATACTCCACTCATCTACTCCACATGAAAAGGTGATAGACCCAGTAAAATTATAATTCCTGATTCGCTTTTGAAATATCTTTCTCCGCTTCACTCATTCTTCATGTTTTCTTGACGAAAACCACTCTGTCGATTTACTGGGATAGTAGATCCTGGCAGTTCGGTGACATCTCTTCGTTTAAAAAAATTATAGAATGTGTGTGAATTCCCAAGGGACGAAACCGCTGAGGTCATTGGTCCCTAGATTTACATACTACTTATCGCGCCCGGTTAGCCAAGCAGTCTAACGCACGGCTTTCCGGAGCGGCATGGAGCGCCTGGTCCCCGGCACGAATCCACCCGGCGGACATGTATCGAGGTCCGGTGAGGCGGCCAGTCTGTGGATGGTTTTTAGGCGGTTTTCCATCTGCCTCGGCGAATGCAGGCTGTTTCCCCTCATTCCGCCTCAGCTACACTATGTCGGCGATTGCTGCGCAAACAAGTTCTCCACGTACGCGTACACCACCATTACTCTACCACGCAAACATAGGCGTTACACTCGTCTGGTATGAGACGTTTCATGCGGGGCCCATCGGGGACCGAACCGCACAATAACCCTGGGTTCTGTGTGGGGCGGCGGAGGGGTAAAGTGGACCGCGGTAGTCGTCGTGGGGTTGTGGACCACTGCGGCTGCGGCGGGGACGGAGCCTCTCCGTCGTTTCTAGGTCCCCAGTTAACATACAACATACATATATACTACTTTAAAATAACTTAAACATATTACGCGAAGGACAAAACACACACCCATGCCCGAAGAAGGACTCGAACCTCCGACGGGAGGGTCCGCGCAGCTCGTGACATGGCGCCTCTAACAGCACGGCCACTCAGCGCGGCCCGTCGTTCAAGGACCGGCAAATACTAAAGGACGTTTCGCATCACTGGGGAAGCGTCAGCGAACATTTCCTCTCTAACAAAAGTTGTTCCACATGACGCTGGTGCAAAGACTTTGATACACCATGTATAAACGGTGATACGATTGTCTTCGAGCACCAGGGCCTCTACTTGGTATTCCTGGTTTTTTTAACAGAGCACAGTAATTCGTTTTCTGTATTTGAAGGGGAATAACGCTGCAATAACCTAGGCTGAGTTGAAGCGTACAGCACCAATGCACAACCGTACAGTGCAGTGGTTAGGGGGCACAGTTCTGAATGATGATGAACGAACCGGCAGACCACCGCTCTGTGAAGAAGCGTGAATACCAAAAAGAACCCGTGACAGAAAGAATTAAAATCAGCCGTGGATCAGTTTGCTACATATTACACGGCATTTCGGAAGTTTAAAATGTCCGCCAAACATTGGCATTAGCGCAAATGTAAGCCTGTTCCAAGCAAATACAGTTGACTTGAAAGAGATGTATCACTATGACGCTGACACAAAGCAGCAAAGCAAGCAAGGGAAACTTGTCGATTTGTTGTTGTTGTTCTGGTCTTCAGTCCTGAGACTGGTTTGATGCAGCTCTCCATGCTACTCTATCCTGTGCAAGCTTCTTCATCTCCTAGTACCTACTGCAACCTACATCCTTCTCAATCTGTTTAGTGTATTGATCTCTTGGTCTCCCTCTACGATTTTTACCCTCCACGCTGCCCTCCATTACTAAATTGGTGATCCCTCGATGTCTCAGAACATGTCCTACCAACCGATCCCTTCTTCTAGTCAAGTTGTGCCACAAGCTCGTCTTCTCCCCAATTCTACTCAATACCTCCTCATTAGTTATGTGATCAACCCATCTAATCTTCAGCATTCTTCTGTAGCACCACATTTCAAAAGCTTTTATTCTCTTCTTGTCTAAGCTATTTATCGTCCACGTTTCACTTCCATACATGGCTACCCTCCATACAAATACTTTCAGAAACGACTTCCTGACACTTAAATCAATACTCGATGTTAACAAATTTCTCTTCTTAAGAAACACTTTCCTTGCCATTGCCAGTCTACATTGTATATCCTCTCTGCTTCGACCATCAGCAGTTATTTTGCTCCCCAAATAGCAAAACTCCTTTACTACTTTAAGTGTCTCATTTCCTAATCTAATTCCCTCAGCATCACCCGACTTAATTCGACTACATTCCATTATCATCGTTTTGCTTTTGTCGATGTGCATCTTATACCCTCCTTTCAAGACACTGTCCATTCCGTTAGACTGCCCTTCCAAGTCCTTTCCTGCCTCTGACAGAATTACAATGTCATCGGCGAATCTCAAAATTTTTATTTCTTCTCCATGGATTTTAATACCTACTCCGAACTTTTCTTTTGTTTCCTTTATTGCTTGCTCAATATACAGATTGAATAACATCGGGGATAGGCTACAAGTCCGTCTCACTCCCTTCCCAACCACTGCTTCCCTTTCATACCCCTCGACTCTTATAATTGCCATCTGGTCTCTGTACAAATTGTAAATAGCCTTTCGCTCTCTGTATTTTACCCCTGCCACCTTCAGAATTTGAAAGAGAGTATTCCAATCAACATTGTCAAAAGCTTTCTCTAAGTCTACAAATGCTAGAAACGTAGGTTTGCCTTTCCTTAATCTTTCTTCTAAGATAAGTCGTAGGGTCAGTATTGCCTCACGTGTTCCCACATTTCTACGGAATCCAAACTGATCTTCCCCGAGGTTGGCTTCTATCAGTTTTTCCATTCGTCTGTAAAGAATTTGCGTTAGTATTTTGCAGCTGTGATTTATTAAACTGATAGTCGGGTAAGTTTCACATCTGTCACACCTGCTTTCTTTGGGATTGGGATTATTATATTCTTCTTGGAGTCTGAGGGTATTTCGCCTGTCTCATACATCTTGCTCACCAGATGGTAGAGTTCTGTCAGGACTGGCTCTCCCAAGGTTGTCAGTAGTTCTAATGGAATGTTGTCTACTCCGAGGGCCTTGTTTCGACTCAGGTCTTTCAGTGCTCTGTCAAACTCTTCACGCAGTATCTTATCTCCCATTTCATCTTCATCTACATCCTCTTGTCGATTTACTACAGCTGAAAAGGGCGAAGATCCGACCATCAACGGATTAGGTGATGCTGAGTGCTTTTCGAGACTGCCACAGTGCGGCGCTAACGGATTGTGATATCAAGGGCAAATCGTCATAGGAGCACACAACCGAAATCTCCTGCCGAGTCTACGGGATGCTGTCAAGACGAAGCGATGCGGGAAGCTGCCCAGTGCTATACGAGAACGGCCCAGTTCGTTTTGTACAGGACATAGCGAGACATGCTGCTTTTTCGGGCTCTTTCGTTCAGTCCTCCCTGTCCTAGCACCATGTAAATATCCTCTTTCTCTGATGAAGAAACATTTCGTAATTCTTTCTGGGACACCGTGGAATATACCCGCTTCAGCCCCTACAGTTTTGTGAACTTCCGATAGATGGCGGTACTATAAGAACCCTTCAAAATGATGTCTACAATTGAGGTGCCTTCCTAGTATAGAACTGCTACTGACTTTCTTCTGGCAGAAAGCCAGAGAATTGCAGATATTCATATTCTCTTTTAGAATGTCTACGGAGTCATGGCAGTGAACAAAAGCGCGGTGAGTCGTTGGACGAAGTGACTCATCATCGCAGACGGTTGGGCAGTCTTGTTCGATCTCTCGCGTATTGGCCGGCCGCACACAATTTCAATGATGGAATGTGCGAACACAACCATTCGAGGTCATCTCGCTATTTAGCGTTCTCGCTTCCCACGCCCGGGTTCCCGGGTTCGATTCCCGGCGGGGTCAGGGATTTTCTCTGCCTCGTGATGGCTGGGTGTTGTGTGCTGTCCTTAGGTTAGTTAGGTTTAAGTAGTTCTAAGTTCTAGGGGACTGATGACCATCGATGTTAAGTCCCATAGTGCTCAGAGCCATTTGAACCATCATCTCGCTATTCAATTGGACGTCTCTGTTAGTAGCACTGACACATTCCAGCAGTAGGGGTACTCAAAGGGATGTGTCCGCTAGGATTGTCGCCTAACAGAAGACCATAAAAAGCAACGAAGGACCATGTGTGCTGTATAGCTTGTGCGTTACGAGGCTGATCGTGACAATTTTCGTCGAACATCGTCAGCGCCGATGAAAGATAGGTTCATCACTTCGAACCAGAAGCAAAATGGCAGTCCATGGAAATGCTCTTTGCCACGTCGCCTCCGAAGAAAATGTTCAAAGCCGCACCTTGAGCCGGGAAAATCATGGCAACAGACTTCTGGGACTCTGAAAGGGTTATTCTGTATTTTATCCTCCGTCAGTCTCCAATGATCAGCTCTGAAGTATACGTTGCTGTTCTCAGGAAACTGAAGAAACACATTCAACGTATTCGTTGCTACAAAAATGCCAACGCACTTCTCCTTCTTCAAGACAATGCAGGGTCTCAGGCCAGTCTGCACACAAGAGAGAAGCTCACAAAACTTCATTGGACTGTTCTTCCTCATCCATCCTACAGCCCGAATCTCACACCTTCCGACTTCCATTTGGCCCAATAAAGGATACATTCTGCAGGAAGCAGTACGTAGATAACGGGGAGATTATTGATGCAGGGGAAGACGTTGGCTGCAATGTGGACCAGTAAAATTGCACCACGCGGACGTACACGTCCTCCCAGTAACGTGGCGTAAAGCCGTCGCATTGAACGGAGGTTATTTTGAAAGCTAGGGTTTTGTACTCAAAAGAGTTGGGAATAATATGTTGTATAGGAATCTTGAATAAAACCATCCCACTTTCAGAAAAAAATTGTTGCATTGCTTACTGAACACCCGTCGTACTTTCTTGACAAAATGAAGCGACAGAAGCGCTGGTACAGTAATCCCTCGGAGACGGAGTGTTCCATAAACAATGTCGATGGTGAGTCCTCAGAACCGTAGCTATACTGTTCTGAAACCCACAGAGCCATTTAATATGCGAATTATAGATTTAATGGACAGGCCGTTCCACGAGATTTTCGTTCTCGTGCTGTTCATTCTAGACTGGTTTGATGTAGCTCTCCACACAAGTCTATCCTGTGCATGCGTCTTACTCTCTGCGAAACTACTGCAAGCTGCAGCCACTAGGGCTGCTTGCTGTAGTCAGCTTTAGTCTCCTCCGTAATATACGTTTCCACCATCTTCAAAGTGGATCCGACGGTAACCTTCGGCTTGCTCTGAAGTTCGTCGGAAAGGAAAAGAAGCAAGGTTTACGTGGTTGCATGCCCGAATTTTAATGTATCACTCAGACTGTTGCCGCTGCAACTGATGAAATGGCTTGTGTCCCTTTTCAGAAACCATAGGTTACTCTGATCTCTCCATAGATACTAGTCAGCCGTTTGTGGTTACACCAACAAAACGTATATCTGTATCGTTTATGTACGCAGACCACCTATTTTCACTTTGGTGGATGCAATAGCGGACACAAGTTTCCGTCTCTTCTGACAAGAAAATGTCTGTTACTAATTGAATAACTAAACAGTCGCGAAGTGAATGCATTGCTTGCAGTATCGTCCTGAAACAGCGACGATTAAGCCCAGGAGATAACCACATGTGCACTTAAACGGCTTGGCACTCCGCAGCAGCATAATATTCCTCCGTCAGTAACTTAAGAAGTACAACGCCTGGTGCCGAGATAAGTGTCCTGCAAAATTAGATCATTGCTCAAAGCAAGTGCAGCTCCATAATCTGTCAAAGAAACGTTAACTGGAAAATTACGACTGTTTTCAAGTCTAAACTCATTGCTTGTATTAGACTCAGTGACTTATTTCTGCTCAACGTTTAGGGAAATACGTTATATCTCTAAATTCATCTTAAGTCTTTACCGGGCTAAAAGTTTTTAAAATGCTTTTCTTTCTCAGCGGTCCAAGTAGCTCTACTACGATATAACACGATACGTTTGACGTTATTCGCGTGCCCTTCTTAAACCGTACCTGCTAGTGAATGTAATCCAGTTCTCGCTTTCTGGGACTATTATTAGACACAGTTAAGTGAAAATTGCGTCTCGTAATGTGGTTTAAGCATTGGTAATTAACATTTTTAAAAGTTTCAGAAGTGGTAAAAATAAGACAGCTTGCAATAGAACGACCCTATAACTCTTCATGTTTCTCGTAAATGACACTGTGGACAGTGGTCATTGTTGGAAGTAGTAATGTAAAAGGCAACAGAAACAGCGAGAGCAGTAGTAACTTTTGTTTGCCAGGTACAACAGAGCTACCATTAGCGGCCTTATGGAGACAAACGTAAAGTCGTTACACAAAGTTACACAGGAAAGAAAGTTATGTCAGGTAAGTCGAAACAGCGTAGCAACAAGCAGACTTGATTCTTTAGCATTGTCCACATAGAAACTGGTGTCTTTGTCTATAAGGCAGCTGCAGCAACAAAAATTGCCAAAGTACACGTACTGTTGTGGTCTGAATTCCAAAGACTGGTCTGATGCAGCCTTCCATGCTACTCTGTCCTGTGCAAGACTCTTCATCTCCCAATAACTACTTCAACCTACGTTCATTTGAATCTCCTCCCTTGGTCTCCGTCTACAACTTTGACCCCCAACACTCCCTCCCGCCATCAAAGTGACTGTTCCTTCATGCCTCGGGATGTGTCTTACCAATAAATCCCTTGTTATAGTTAATGTGTGCCACTACACAGCAGGGTTGGGATGTAGTGGGGTTTGGGCTGGAGGCTGTGCAAACGTGGGTTTATTTTATACAGGCATTTATTAATAACGTAAGCATTTTCGCATAAACACAATGGTATCGACTGAATGTTACGTGATTAATAATAAAACAACAACATTCTGTCCAGAGCCAATGCTTCTCTGCTCCCAAAGACATCCACCAGCTGTTTGCAACTGCTGCGTGCAACAGGGCTACTATGGCTACTTAGACTATGGACAGCAGCAACAAAAAATTCAGAAAACTTTTATCTTTGTACTGGAGTAGAAGACCGCTTCAGCGTGATTAGAAACAGGATACAAAATTTTCTCTCCTACAAACGTATAATAAAGAACTACACCCTTGCACCGTTACAGCCACGCTGTGTACTATAGTAACTTTCAACGAATACTTCGGGATAAAAACACATAGGGGAGACCTGGGTACACTTGCCATAGGGGCGGGATAGCCAGTTGGCATTATTATTTCGATAAAATGCAGTTAGAATGCGCCACCAACCAATGAAATTTGTAGCAACAGTACCGTAATCGTTCTAGAAACGCATCAGTGCATTTAGGTTACCCAGCGGTTAGGGCACGCATTCTATGTTTTCTTGTAAGCAAAATTCTGTTTGCTCAAGATATTTTGTTGTGTACTCTAACACAACGCTCTTAGAAAACAAGTAAGTTCAATAATTAAAGTCGGCACACGGACAAATATTTTGACATTGTATACAGCCATAAATGTTTAAAATGTTTTCGTAGACAAACTAAAATGATTCCAGTTTCGCGATGGGCATAATGACCTACTTAAATTCTGACGCATCGGCCCATTGGCCAACTTGCCCCGCTGTCTTTCTGTAAGTGTTGTTAGTAAATTTAATGGGTCTAACGAAGTAAAAGTGTAGATCGTATCTAATGGAATTTTAACGTAATGAAATTGTATCCTGCATTGATTTTGAACCGGTAACGTTTGTAAGATACTAGATTTTTTCCTTTTAGATTTTTTTAATTTCACCGGTGCCATCGTACATAGCAAACGTGCCTGATCCTAATACTGTTGGTTGCGGTCTAATTGCTGAAGCTAACCCTTCAATTTTTCGTGAACGCAGTGCTAGTCTATGCTATCAGTAAAACGATTAACGTCACATCACCTGATCATCCATGCTTTCCACAGCCTGAAAAAGTCAGGCCATTTGAGAAATCTAAACCGCGAAAAAAAAAGACATCAAACAAACGAAAAAGAACTTCACCGATTCTGACACACACACACTGAAAACTGCGGTACAATGCGAAGAATAAGTCTCCACAGACTGAAAAGGAAACACTTTAAATAAGGCCACGATCATTGGCTTTCGAGCCAAGGGTGGAAGCACGTCCGATACAGCTAAGTTTGTAAACAGTCCGATTCCCCCGGTGGTTAAAAGAAACCTTGCATGGTACTACTGCGAAGTAGTTAATTATGTGGACTACTGGGACCCACAACCAATAACCCACGCACTAAACTTCGTAATCGCGCATAGTAGAATCGCGTCTCACACCATATCACATTCATTCGAAACATCTGGTGCTGGTCGTAAGTTCCTGTCGAACCAAACTGCTGAGGTCATCGATCCCTGGGCGTACACACTACTTAATCTAATTTAAACAAACTTACGCTAAGGACAACACACACACACCCATCCATCCCCGAGGCAGGGCTCGAACCTCCGACGGGGTAGCCACATGAACCGTGGCAAGGCGCCCTTAGACCACGCGGCTACCCTGTGCGGCTCGAACCATCTGTATACACGGATCTGTGAGGCAGGTTCTCCAATCGTATTTCCAATGTTTTTCTTTAGTCTCATCGAGACTTAAATGCAGTCTGCTTGACATAAAAAGTCGATTCTTGTACCGGCTTTTTTCCTTTTTTCCTTTTCATTTCTTTACCTGCGGCGTGAGGCACTTTCTGTCGCCGCTAATGAAGTGGGAGAAATATAATTTACATTACTGATTTGACAACTAATTTAACATTCATACTACTCGCATCAGACATAAGGCCAGCTACCTCCGATGTTTATCGCCGGAGACATTTGGCTGTCACCATCGAGGTTTGGTAGCGCAGCGGCGCTCAGGGTCACAGCCGACCGCGTGCCTTACCCGGTTTCGGCGCGCGTCTCTTTTTACTTTTTAGTCGCATGGACCTTGAAATTTGCTGCTGCCTGCAATGAATGACTGCTTTATCTCATTGTCCTCTCGCGTCATACATATTCATTCACGTTATTCGAGGACATAGCACCCTCTTCAGCTGAGCTATGGTCTTTCGTCCCACATACGCGTCGTCATACTCGAGAACAAATGCGCAGTGCGTCCTCCTCATATGGGCAGCCTGGTGAAACACGCCACTCTGAAACGCAGATTTAACGGTACACGGTCTTACGCACCCGACCACTACTGTCGCTGTCACACTTGATTAGCCGCTATTTCGGGGTGTGCTCGTAGCAGAAGTCTCTCAGCACCTCGTGACTGCATTAGCAAAGCAATTTTGGGCTTATGAGTTTTAAAGAATGAAAATATGTTACACATCATAACCAACGGTTATGGAATTTCCATTTTCTTACACCAGGAAATTAGTTACAAGTATTAGATAATGAAATCAGCCATTAGATAAAAAAGTAATTACATACGACCAGTGATAGTTTTTCCTCTATATTCGATAGAGCCCTGTTTGTCAACAAAGTACTAGGCCTAAAACTATATGTTGTACTTTAAAATAACTTCAACATGGACAAAAACTTAGCTTTCATAATGCATTTTGAATCTTGCATTCGTCATGAAAATTAGGACGCAAAATATCTATGAAATTTATAATGCTCTACCTTACTTAAAGTCCGTACAACTAAGCCAAAATTACTTCATTGTGGCTCTGAGCACTATGGGACTTAACATCTATTGTCATCAGTCCCCTAGAACTTAGAACTACTTAAACCTAACTAACCTAAGGACATCACACAACACCCAGTCATCACGAGGCAGAGAAATACTTCATTGTATTTGCTATTTTATATCATGAACAAAGTTTATGTAATTTAGTAAGGGAGACACATATTTGCCGGTAAATAACACTTATCTGGCAAAGGTGGTCTCAGTATGTGGACTGACACCTTCGTACGTATGCATACTATTAGAACATTCTGTCCAGGTTTGTTGAAATGCCTAGTCATTGGAACATTATGTTGCTTTGACCTGTTCTCGTCATTTATTTATATGTTCTTAACACACACTGTACAACAGCCCTTTTCATACACATATTCTACAATTTTCTTGAACTAAATAAGGAAGATAGTCGTACAGAGAACATCGTGCACCAAACTCAATAGCTACTAAAACCACTGTAACGCGACTGGTCACAAAAAATCTGTGTATCTATCACGAACCCAGATCCCGGGACCATCTAGAAGAGAATGTAGACCAAAATGGATGGAATGGAAATAAAGTTCCACGCTTCTTGACAGAGCGTAGGCAAATGATGCGGCAGACCCTCACCGTGGTAATAGGCAAGGTTCTAATGGAGGTGGTTTTCCGTTATCTTCCTCCGAGCGTAACGGTGATGAATGATAATGATGAAGACGACACAACAACATCCATTCATCTCGGGGCAGGTGAAAATCCCTGACACCGCCGGGAATCGAACCTGCGACCCCGTGCTCGGGAAGCGAGAACGCTGCCGCGTGACCGCGAGTGGTGGACTCTCCTGGGTGAAAGCAAGGTATCCTAACCCGTACACCATACCAGACCAAAACGGATATTAATTAAATTTTTTCTCAGATTTAATTTATATAATATTTTCATGAAATAGTTACATATGTGAAGATTTGTAGGCCTCACGGTTATTAACAAGCGCTGCAGGTTTTGACAATATGAAATACAGAAGCTTCCTGTTATTTTATAAGACCGATTTCATTACTGATAATAAAATTAGAAACATCTAAATGAAGACAGAAATTTTGTTTGTACGAAAACTGAAGGATAATATTATTATGTTTACTGTAAAGTCGTTTTTATATCATTTAAGTTGACAGCAGTGATTACTGATTTTCATGATGTAAGGTCGTTATTACAAATGGATAGATACGTTAACAAAAAATAATTTTCTGGCAACCAAATATGTTAAGAAATATCTACAGATGAGAAATATATCATGTAAGTAATAAAACTAACCCAATTGTCTGCCCACAATTTATACGGAATCGAACATTTCGGTTAACATGTGAAAGTTCTGAGGAGGTAAGTTTCATTACAAAGTACAATGCCTGTCAAAAAAGTAAAGCACCCAGACGACATGGGCAGATGTCAGTATAACTTCTTTCGTGTGCACGCTATCGGCTGGTGTATAAATGATTAATTTGCAGTTCTCTGTCACAGGTAGGACGGCCATTCTGTCATCCGAAACCACTGGTCAGAGACCAACAGCAACCGAGCTGGGAAGTTACCGCCCCATGCTTAGGCTGCCTTTGTTTACATATGCTACAGTTTGAAACGAGCCACTTAGGTTCTACGTGCAACATACACTGACGCGCCAAGTAAACGTATAAGCATGCGTATTCAAACACAGAGATATGTAAACAGACAGAATACGGCACTGCGGTCAGCAACGTCTATATAAGACGACAAGTATCGGGCGTAGCTATTAGATCGGTTACTGCTGCTACAATGGCTGGTTTTCAAGATTTAAGTAGGTTTGAACGTTGTGTTATAGTCGGCGCGCGAGCGATGGGACACAGCATCTCCGACGTAGCGATGAAATGGGGATTTTCCCGTACGACCATTTCACTAGTTTACCTTGATTATGTATCTGGTAAAAAATCAAATCCGACATTGCTGCTACCGAAAATAAGATCCTGCAAGAACGGAACCAATGACGACTGAAGGGAATCGTTCAACGTGACAGAAGTGTAAGCCTTCTGCAAATTGCTGCAGATTTCAGTGCTGGGCCACCAACAAGTGTCAGTGTGCAAACCATCCAACGAAACATCATCGACATGGGATTTCGGAGCCGAAGGCCCTCTCGTTTACCCTTGATGACTGCACGACACAAGGCTTAACCCCTCGCTGGGGCCCGTAAACGCCGACATTGGCCTCTTGATGACTGGAAACTTGATGCCTGGTCGGACGAGTCTCGTCTCAAATTGTATCGAGCGGATGGACCTGTATGGGTATGGAGACAACATAATGAATCCAAGGTCCCTGCATGTCAGCAGGGGACTGTTTAGGCTCGTAGGGGCTCTGTAATGGTGTGGCAAGTATGCAGTTAGAGTGATATGGGACCCCTGCGACGTATAGATTCGACTCTGACAGGTGACACGAATGTAAACATCCTGTCTGATTACCTGCATCCATTCATGTCCATTGTGCATTCTGACGGACTTGGGCAATTCCAGCAGGATAATGCGACACCCCACACGTCCCTATTTCCTACAGAGTGGCTCCAGAAACACTCTTCTGTCTTTAAACACTTACGGTGGCCACCAAACTCCCCACACATGAACATCATTGAGAATATCTGGGATGCCTTGCAACGTGCTGTTCAGAAGAGATCTATACCCCCTCGTACTCTTATAGATTTATGGACAGTCATGCAGGATTCATGGTGTCAGTACCCTCCAGCATTACTTCAGACATTAATCGATTCCATACCACGTCGTCTTGCGGCACTTCTCCGTGCTCGCGGGGGCCCTACACGACATTAGTTAATGTACCACTTTCTTTGGCTCTTCAGTGTAACAACAATGGAGGTAGCGGTTATCGGTGTTTGATGTGATGATAAAATATTACAGTAATAATTCATTTACTTCTGAGTACAGTAAAGATTTATCTGCCACTGAGACTACACAGCTGGGACTGACATTTGAAACCATCCATACAGCACCGGCCGGTGTGGACGAGCGGTTCTAGGCGCTACAGTCTGGAACCGCGCGACCGCTAAGTTCGCAGGTTCGAATCCTGCCTCGGGCATTTATGTTCGTGATGTCCTTAGGTTAGTTAGGTTTAAGTAGTTCTAAGTTCCAGGGGACTGATGACCTCAGATGTTAAGTCCCATAGTGCTCAGAGCCATTTGGACAATCCATACAGTTGTGAAAGACTGGGTATCAGGTTTCACACCAAGCAGTCATCCACCCTGATGGACATTCGTCTGTGAAAATGTGACGAAAATAATCCTCGTGAGATACTAAAACATTAAAACTAACAGGAGTTTACGCAGTAGCATAGTGGTTTTTGAAATACTTATCAAAATGATGTTGGTCTTTATGTTTGTTAATTTAATTTGGTTTTAAATATAATTCTTTATTTAAATTTAATTTCTGATTCCTCAAGACTCATTTCAATCGCTGTAATAACTTGATTGCACAAATCTAATGAAGTGAATTCGTATAAAAAAATATGTGATTGCAGCAATGCGGCGTTTATATTTTCTCATGGTGCAAAAGATATTTATTTTTTAACTGTTTGTGTGATAATAACCACTCCAGATAATGTAGATATCATTTTGGGACCAATGCACAGATTTTGATGAGTTATCCACCCTAGTTATTTTTTAACTGTTTGTGTGATAATAACCACTCCAGATAATGTAGATATCATTTTGGGACCAATGCACAGATTTTGATGAGTTATCCACCCTAGTTCCCTTCGGTACATGTCGTAATAAATCGATAGACGTCATGTCACTTCTCACTGCTGCCAGTCTGTCCGTGGCTGAAGTGTAGACATGTTCATATTAATTTCATATTCATTACTACAAATAAGTACTACATATTGACATAAGCGTATTTATAATAAGCTCTCACGAAACTTTTCACGAAACAATTCTACCATAGCAGATGATCGTCCCGAAACACATGCTACGTCTGTCGCTAGGAACGAAATCTAAAACACTTGCAAGAGATTGTCGCTTTGCTGCAGTCGTCTGATCAAGACCCTGACACGGGTACGCCCCTTATTAATTGTTACACAGGTACGCCCAAGCAACGCGATCCACATTTTCGGGTACTGAACCAAAATTCGAAGTCTGACTGGCAGTGAAAATTTAAGTAGCCGACTCCAAGACGAAGCAAGCGAAATAAAAAGTACTACTATTTTAGCCGCTCTGCTACACTCGATGAAGTTGGACAAAATCAGACAACCAGACAACATTCTGAAATTCAGGTGTTTATTTTCTTAGTTGACAATTGAAAGGAATCTATTGGGGTACACTTATATGTGGCACACGAATATTGTAATTACACTGATATGAACTAAAATGAAACTATTATATTGTAAACGATGTATGTCTCTGAAGGACTCTATGAAGCGGATCGCTGTCTTTGCGCGACCGCAGAACCAAATTACTGCTTCTGGTCTGAGATTGTAGTGCTGGAGTAAGAGACTGCTTGGCTCAGAGCAGCGAATGTGTAGCAGCCTGTGAGCGGTAGAGGATGCAGTAGGCAGTTTTCGAGGTGTGCTCTGTAAAGCCACCAAGTGTTAGATTAGAATGTAGGAATTTTCTCGTACCAATATTTTGTGTTACATCCCTCGTAAAATAGGTAGTTACAAATGATGAGTGATTTTATAATTGAATGTAAATCGAAATGATGAAGTGTAAATTTAAGTCTGACAAGAAAGGATTACCGGATTGATATTTAAAGAAGCTTTACCAGTACATGTATTATTGGAAATACAAATGTGGAAGCAGAAATCTTCTCGCAATTAAAATAAAGAAGTTAACTTTTTACTACTTTCCTTTTGCCAGCACGTTAGTGTATATGAGCTGGCTGATAACTGAGTTCTGTGTTGAGTAACCCCATAATGTACGTAAACAGATTTGGTGAGCAGGCTAGTTAGATAATTTCCCTTCTGTAATGTTTCTAAGTCTTGTTAACACACATATACGCAATCTGATAATCTGTCTTTATGCTTTTTAGTGATATTAGATAATACTTGCTGTTCGAATCTCTTTGTTTGTGACTACGTTAGCAAAGAAAGGTTTTCATTTAGTAAAAAGGATGTAATTTTTCCAAGTAATGTAGTTTCAATTGGCAGATGTTTCGAAAAGCTAAACTTAGCTTCGGCTACAACTTCACTATCGAAGAAGTCAGTGTTAGTAATTCATTGAAATCACTACCGCCTCCCTGTTCAGGCCATGTGTTTCTTTAAAGACATTGACTTTTTCGTTTCATTTATCAGCCAAAAGAATTTCATGTTATGTCAAAGTATTGCGGCCAGCACTGCACACATCTGGGTCGATAGCTAGTATATTTTATTCTTCCTCAAGAGAGAGCAGAATATAATGCGATCCACCCTTGCTGATTTAGAGGTGAGACAATTTTATTTATCTGTTATGTGCACAGGGACCAAAGTTATTAGTTTCGAACAGGGCACGATGACTCAGTACCTACGGGGCTGAATGTATTTTGCAGTGACTGTATTTCTTTATTGGAACTGGAAGTTGCATTGCCCAATCAGTTCGCATAAAGTTCTGCGACAATAACACAGAATAAACACACCACTTGCACGCTACATGATAAACTCAGTTTTGTATATATTCCCAGTTCAGGCATTCATTTAAGAATTTCAGTTATTTTAAAGAACGTTACACATGTCCTTTCTGCATTACCTAAGGGTTTGGAAGGGCACCATCAGTTGACTAGTGTAGTTGGAGTACTTCAGCAGTTTAAGTCTTTAACAGAAGATCTTGAAAAGAATTCCAATTATCGTCGGCGCTTACCCTAAGGATTTAGAAGAAAGCCTATGTGAGGAACAGGTGCGGTTTGCTGAGCTACTTAAAACGGATGTACCTGTTGCTATTGACAGCAAAAAGTACGAGGCCCTGGAATTGCAGTTTTACCAACTTTTTATGAAAAATTCATTACAATCTTGTTTTTCGAAGGTAGAAAGACTTTTCCGTATTTACTCGTCTTTGATGATCACCAGCAGCAGTGGGGAACATTCTTTTTCAATGTAAAAGCGCATTAGAAATGAGTTAGGGAACAACGTTGAGCCAATAATTTCTAAATAACCTCACCTTAATGAGTACAGAATTTGATTTACCTAGCGATATTGGTCTGACTAGTGTTATTTTTAAATTTGCCCAAATTAAACTGAGAAAAGTTATTTTGCAACGTGCTATTTTATTTTATATAGTAAACTTTGAGACCTAAAGCAAAACAAGGGCTTCTTCATAGCATTTGGCACAGGCACTGCGCTCGCTCAATACGGCACTGCATGTAAACATTCCCCTCTAGGACAACTGCACCTCCATCTGTCTGAACTTGCTATATAGTCAAGTTGAGTGCTTCGCCTCACACGGTTTCAGATTTACTTGTCGTGCCTCACGTCTGCCAGTATCAACGTGGTCCGCATCCAGTGGCATAACTAAGTTATGGCAGCCAGGGCACTTGTCCTGTACGCCGTTTCTATGGGCGCAATTTTGTGACGGCTGAAAAGAATAGGGAATGACGAAAGAAAGGGGAAGAGAAGCATGAAGGATGAGGGAAAAAAAGAAACGAAGAAACAATTGGAGGTCACTAAAATGGGAAGAAGACACACAAAAAATGCACTAGAAATACGCAGATGCTTACACCGTGTTTTCGGCTTCTGGATGGAGCTACTTTTATTACACCAAGTGAGACAACACAGCGAAAGTGTAAAAAGTATATTTTGATTTTGTGTTTTTCCTGTAACTTTGCCCTAATCGACAGTGAAACACTGAAAAGGGAATCGCTTTTTTTGTTGCATGCAGTAGAATTATTGACTGGGTGCTATTCCATGCTTTTAACTGCACCACACAAAGAAGACTTATAGAAGTGTGCTGTTTTGGCGAAAACTGACATGGAACAATAATGACTGTGCCTTAATATAGCTCAGTTCATATAATAAAGTGAACACGGCAACCAGCCACTGTTGAAAATGCTACTTATTACGAAAATGTTCCGACTTTACCGATTTTGAAGCGATGGGTTCATCATCAGCAGTTTCTCAGTTTAGAATTACACATAGGCTATGATGTACATGCGATTTTCGCTGATTTCCGTAGTGCAAAGTAGAAAATGTGGTGTTATTCCTTTTAAGAAAACTTATCATATGAAATAAGCAGTTTATTTAAAAGTAAAAGTACAAAGATACGCTTCATACACATAATAAGTTACAGAAGCTATCCACTGATATATTAAATAACAATAATCCCCACAATGACAGATCTAGGATATGCATACTTACTCGTATATTTATTTTGCTTTTGTCTTCCACGAAATTTAAAAGAAGTTTTTTTTCCACAATATATTATTTGCTCGTGTTTTACTTGATTTGCTCACGTTAGTTGCAAGTAATGCTCATTACATTTACATTGTACGTAGGCCTACTTGTACTGTACCTACCCTATTCGGCCAAAAAATACGCCCGAGCGGAAGTGAGTTGCAACAAAGTCAGCAGCAGGCAGGCAAAAGTGTTATAGATTGCGAAGCAAAATAAAGCCGACAGGCGTTGCGAAGCAGTGCATGCTGGGTGGGGTATAGCACCAGCCGACGCTATAATACGCTAACGGAAGGGTGGAATCTTTTCCTCAAAAATGGTTCAAATGGCTCTAAGCACTATGCGACTTAACTTCTGAGGTCATCAGTCGCCGAGAACTTAGAACTAATTAAACCTAACTAACCTAAGGACATCACACACATCCATGCCCGAGGCAGGATTCGAACCTGCGACCGTAGCGGTCGCTCGGTTCCAGACTGCAGCGCCTAGAACCGGAAGGCCACTACGGCCGGCAGCTTTTCCTCACTTACCACCACAGAAGTGTTAAGAGTTTTGCCTTAAGCTCTAAACAAATACAGTCTCGAGCGCATAAGTACTCAGCCATTCGTGTACCATAATATTCCCGTCTACACCACGAGCCTGTGACAACCGGAGCGGCAATCTGGAATGCAGTATGGGGTCCACAGTTCGACACAGGACGGTGCAGTCTGCCCTGAGTCACTGGTGAGCCGCCGCTAGAGCAGAGATTTTCGCGCTCGCTGGAGGGCGACCAGATACCATGCCAGTTGCGCTGCAGCGTTGTCATCATGGTCGCAGCCACAGACGTCGCTGATGCGACACCCGGCCCTGCGCTTTGCGCTCTCAGCAGTGCTAGACGTCTATTGTCAATCCATAGAGGCAACTGGACAATTCTACCAAACTGTTCCTGATGTACCACGGCTTAAGGCCGGAATGAAGATGTTAAATGAACAAATCCACTGTCATCCTGATGTTTCATTTCACACTCCACAGTTGATGAACCATCTAGCATACTGAAGCATTTATGTGACACGAATTTTTTATTGTACCATTTCAGTGCACTATACTCGCAAACTAAGCTGACATTCAATGCGCTGACAGATGGGAGCGACTGTAAATTGGAACCTGTGAGAAATTAAAACGCCTACATCCGTTCTTATTATTTTATTTCTTTTTTTGCAACCAGTTTCGGCGCTTCAATGCGCCATGTTCAAGCTTTTACGCGCAGAACGTTAACGATAGCATTATCAACTTATCGACCAAGCAACATAAAAACAGAAGAAAAACAGAAAGAGGAACAAGGACAAGACTCTGTAAGCGAATTTACAGCAAACATTTATAGAACGAACAGACATCCATTCTCACATATCTAAAATATGCCACAACGAATTTCCGCTCAATACTTTGTACAATAATATTATTTATTCTTCTTTAAATAACTATTCATGATTTTTAGTGATCTGTCGGACATACATTGTCTGCACAAGCCTGAAATAGCCTACTAAAAGACAAAATAACTGTAGAAGGTAATAAATGTACAAAGGAGACAATACCTCATGAACAGGTAGAAAGAAGGTACATGACCTATGTGCCGTGTCAAACACACAAATGTGTACTTTTTGAGCGGTGCTAGTCAGAAAGCTTTTCTGATATTTCATGTATGCAGGGAATGGAAGTCATTACCTGGTGTATACAGACGTCCTATCATCTGTCCCTTCTCCTTCTCAGTGTTTTCCACATATTCCTTTCCTCTTAGATTCTGCGCAGAACCTCCTCATTCCTTATCTTACCAGTTCACCTAATTTTCAACATTCGTCTGTAGCACCGCATCTCGAATGCTTCGATTCTCTTCTGTTAAGGTTTTCCCTCAGTCCATGTTTCACTACCATACAATGCCGTACACCAGACGTACATTCTCAGAAATTTCTTTCTCAAGTTAAGGCCTATGTTTGACACTAGTAGACTTCTCTTGGCCAGGAATGCCCTCTTTGACAGTACTAGTCTGCTTTTGATGTCCTCCTTGCTCCGTCCGTCTTTGAGTATTCTGCTGCCTAGGAAGCAGAATTCCTCAACTGCATCTACTTCGTGATCATCAGTCTTGATGTTAAGTTTCTCACTGTTCTCAATTCTGCTTCTTCTCATTACTTTCTTCGTTTTTAGATTCACTCTCAGTTCCACATTCTGCACTCATTAGATTGTTCCTTCCATTAAGCATATCATGTATTTCTTGTTTACTTTCACTCAAGACAGCAATGTCATCAGCGAATCGTATCACTGATATCCTTTGACCTTGAATTTTAATTCCACTCCTGAACCTTTCTTTTATTTCCGTCATTGCTTCTTCGATCTGCAGATTGAATGTAGGGGTGAAACGCTACATCCCTGTCTTACATCGTTTTTAATCCTACATTCTACACACCAACGTGAGTAGTCGTTTTGTTGCAGAATTTTAGAAAATCTGGTGGAATGGTATCTATCCCTTATGCCTCATTTGATCTTAAGTCCTCCAAAGCCCTTTTAAATTGGATTCTAATACTGGAACTCCTACCTCTTGTAACTCGAGTCCTGTTTCTTCTTCTCTTCCCCCTCGTAGAGGCTTTCAATACAGTCTTTCCACCTATCCGCTCTCTCCTCTGCATTTGACAGTGCAATTCCCGTTGCACTCTTAATGTTACCAACCTTGCTTTTAATGTTACCGAACGTTAGTTTGACTTTCCTCTGCGCTGAATCTGTCCATCCAGCAATCATTTCTTTTTCAATTTCTTCACATTTTTCATCTGCCATTTCGTCTTACCTTCCCTGCACTTCCCGTTTATTTCATTCCTCAGCGACTTGTATTTCTGTACTCCTGAGTTTCCCGGAACATTTTCGTCCTTTCATAGATCAACCGAAGTATTTCTTCTGTTACCCATAGTTTCTCCGCAGATACCTTCTTTGTATCTATATTTTTCGTTCCCAACTTCTGTGATGGTCCTTTTTCGAGATGTCCATTGCTCTTCAACTATAGTGCCTACTGAGCTATTCCTTATTGTTTTATCCAAAGCCTTAGAGAACTTCAAGCCTATCTCGCCATTCCTTAGTACTTTCGTATCCCACTTCTTTGCGTATTGATTCTTCCTGACATATGTCTTAAACTTCAGCCCGTTCTTCATCACTACTACATTGCGACTCGAGTCTATATCTGCTCCTAGGTACCCTTACAATCCGGTATCTGATTTAAGAATCTTTATTTCACCATGATGTAATCTAAAATCTTCCCGAAACACCCGCTCTTTTTCAAGTATGCCTCCTCCTCTTTTGCTTTTTGAACAGGGTACTCGCTATTGCTAGCTGAAATTTATTACGAAATGTGCTTGCCCGCGAAAGGCAAAGGTCACGAGTCCGAGTCTCGGTCCGGCACACAGTTTTAATCTGCCAGGAAGTTTCATATCAGCGCACACTCCGTTGCAGAGTGAAAATCTCATTCAGGTGTGTTCACGTCGACAAGGCCGTTCACAGCACGACACTTATGAGAACACGGTATACCGCCGTCTGCTTGCGGTCAGTTCCTTCATTGTACCTCACTGCCAGCTCCGGATGCCGCGCAAAGTAGCCGCGCGGTCTTGAATGCCTTGCACGGTTCGCGCGGCTCCTTCCGTCGGACGTTCGAGTCCTCCCTCGGGCACGGTTGAGTGTATTGGCCTTAGCGTAAGTTAGTTTAAGTTAGATTAAGTAGTGTGTCGGCCTGAGGATTGATGACCTCAGCAGTCTGGTCTCAAAGGATCTTACCACCACTACCATTACCAGCTCCGGACTGCCTCTGCTACGCGACGCAACAATGCTACTTCCTCGCCTAGCTTTTGCAATGAGTTTATATCTTTGCCTGTGCCTTTTAACAAAAGTGATTACCTTTGGTTTATTGCGTAACATTCCAGTTAATCGCTAAAATATTTATCACATAGAAAATCTACTTGTTAAATGAGTGCAAATACTTGAACAAAGCCGTCCGCGGTGGCCGAGCGATTCCAGGCGGTTCAGTCCGGAAACGCGCGATTGCTACGATCGCAGGTTCGAATCCTGCCTCGGGAATGTATGTGTGTGATGTGCTTAAGTTAGTTAGGTTGAAGTAGTTCTAGGGAACTGACGACGTCAGATGTTAAGTCCCATAGTGCTCAGAGCCATTTGAACCATTTTTGAACAAAGAAAAAAAAATCTATGAAGCAAAATTGATAAAAAGGAAGCTGACCACTAGTGCGATTCAACAGAACACAGTTTAGCAGGTACTGGCAAACTAAACATTAATCAAAATTACGTACTGTATGAATGCTTTTAGTGAGTTGCACAACAGCAATATCGAATAATTCGATCAACGACAGGAAAAACCTGAGCTGGAGAATTAACTGTATGAACACACCCAAAGAAATGCATTAGGCATGTAAGGGTATAAAAATTGATGCCGCTAGGTTGTATCGAATCTCTGCTGGATCCTGTATCACAGCACAGGTGGAACAGAGATACCCCGACGGTTGCGGGGGGGGGGGGGGGGAGCGGATAGCGGATGGGGGGAGAGGTTCTGGTGCCTGCAGAAAAGGCATGGGCACCCGCCGGCTCAATTAGGCCCTCAAAGTAGTCGTTTTATGGTTTATATTGTGTAATACGAGTCAGCGAGTCAGTATATTTTTTGTCACGGTGACCGAACGGAATCAAACGGAAGCTGCTAGTCCTACAACAAGATATATTCGTAAATTTAAGATGTAGTAAACTCAGTGTTCCTCATAAGCTGTTTAATTTAACGATTTTTATCGTCATGAATGGTTACTGAGTGACTTACATTGACTCGTGGAAGCAGGAGATCGAAAGGACAAGTATCACATGAACATACGGTTGTGGACACAACCGCAAACAAAAGGCCAATCAATGAACGGGTCACAGACTCGCCAAACGGCCGTACAGCTTACAAGTGTGGCCAAAGACAGTTTTGCAGAACACTGTGGGAGAGATTCAGCGAGCGTTACTTTGGCGTTAGGTTTGATGACAGACACTGATTTCTGATTCGGTTATGAGTGCAAATAAAGCCATTGTTGTTGTAAGTCCTGTCCAGATGGCGTTACGTTTGATGACAGACCTGATGTCTGATTCGGTTATGAGTGCAAATAAAGCCATTGTTGCTGTAAGTCCTGTCCAGATGGGGACGCATCCACGTATACAAAGACCGCCGCTTTCATTTCTGACATCTAGAAACGATGCCAACTATTATAAATCTACAATATCAACTCAACATCTACACGCGTGCCAAACGCCAAAATTCTTCCGTAAAAGACTTCCTGATAATGTTATACGAATCTCAGATTCGTAACTTATATCTTGAAAACCGGCTTGAAATAATTACTATCTTAATGGACAATTTATTGCTTTATTTTTAAGATTTTTAAAACTGACACTGAAATAATTATTAACATAATGGATGATTTATTGCGTTCTTTTTAATTATTTCTTAGATGGAAAATGTACATTTTTCAAAACATGTTTTGTAAAGGGTAGCTGCCATCTGTTACCCATAATAACAAATTTTGTAACAATGAATTGGTCATGTTATTGTAAGGTGCCAAATCGTCATTGTTGTTCCAAGAAAGTTTAAATTAGACCGTAAATGTTTATAGACGTCAGCCTGTCCATCAGCTTAAATTCTTTGACAAAAGACTTAACTTGTTACTTGCTGTAACCTGCAGTTCGCTGTAAATTTTTGAATACAGTTTTCTTCAGTCTTAACTCTTCACGTCTTTACATAAAAACCACTTTCATTTTTGCCTTATTGAGCTGACACTCTAAATTTTTGACATCGTTGTACAATATGTTTTCGATTTCGTTACTGAACGTTTTCGGAAAGTAAAGTTGTTATGTCCTAAACCAGGTTCCGTGACGGTGTTTTTTTTCCCCACTTAACTTTGAGTCTGTCACTTTACGTACTTCCTGGGATGCCTGCTGTTTCAAGAATTTGATTTATTCTAAGGCTTCTTTCATCTTATTTTCGTTCCATTTATGTCTTGCTTTCACCTTCTTTGCCTGATAAAAAAAAAACATAAAAATTTAAGTTCTTATGCTACGTATTTTGTATGGTACAATCCAAAATTACTTTGGCCGGTTCAACGTTAACGTAGTGCTGTGCTAGTTTAAAATTCCTGTTGTTATTATGGCTACAATGTAGAGAATAATATCAGTTGTGTCTAAAGGTGCGATAAAATATTAATCTTATTTAATATCAAACAAAGGACAACAATGTACAGTTAATCTCAGGCTCCGAGTAGGAACGGACAGGTTGTTGCCATCCCGAAACGAACTGTTGTTTTGATTTAGAATCCTCCATAACTCACACTGCACTGGCACGAGAGGTGATGTCACTAGCTCTAGAGTTTAGAAACAGTTCTTATCCGATACAGTTCGCTGTGCGACACTATCCAACATTTTCCTAATGCCCATGAAAATTTGATTAACCAGTTTTTCTGGATCATGCTTGCAGGAAAACTATGAATAACCATACTGAGATAATTTACACAGAGGTAGAGGCATATGCGATGGCGAATCACAGCACGAACTACAAGAGAGCGTGAAAAACTTAGCACGGGAATTTGCACCCAAGACTTAGATTATTAGAGCCGACCAAGGGAATATCATTACAGACTCACACACCTCCGTCAGAGAACGGAGTGAACAGTGCATCAAGCTGTTCGCTGGGGACTTACAACCAATATCAACGTTCAGAACACAACAGACACTGAATCAGCGATCCTTATAGAAGAAGTGCGACATACACTGAAAAAGTTGCGGCATCAGAGGGCACCAGGCCCAGATGGAATTACTGCTGAAGTTCTAAAAACATGGGTAACTTGCGTGTGGACATCCAGCACAGGCAATTTCAAGAGATCTGGATGTCTGTAAATTGTCACTCCATTTTCCATACCACCGTTCAAGAAAGGTTCTCCACTTAGCTATGCGAACTGTCGCCCTTACCTCCCAAGCCACTAAAATCAAGTTCACTGTATTAAATCAGAGGCTGAAAACCTTCTTATTTCCACAATTATCAGACGAGCGAACTGGGTTTATTCCAGCAAAGGGAGCTCATGAGCATACCCTAAATATGAGACAGCTCACAGAGAAGGCAAGGGAACGTCGTATTAAGATGCTCATGTGCTTCGCAGGCTCCAAGAAAGCTTCGCAGTCTACAAGAAACGTTTCGACATGGAGAAATGGTTACAACTATGGACTGCCCTCATCCTGATGATTACTCTAAGGCACCTGGTATACCATATCCAGCAACTTTATTTTTCTAACACACCGACAGTAAGAATCACGCCGGCGTGAGGCGACGTGTCATTCTCTCTCCACTGTTGTTCAGTGCACATAATCGGCACATTATGAGAGATGTTCTTGAAGACTGGTATGACGGCATTTGTAGGTGGCAGAAAATTAACAATCTCAGGTATTCAAGCGACACTCTGATTACTGCAACAGCGAGCATCAACTAGAAACCATCATGCGAAGCTTGGTCCAACGAATCAGAGGATATGGTCTTGAAATCAGTAATTCAAAAATCAAGGTGATGGATGTAGACATCCCTAATGACAACAGACCTGACATCAAAAATATTGCTACCAGGACTACTAAATTTAGGACCTGTTGTCACTGATACTGGAGATTTCGAGCCTGGCACCAGCAGGCGCATTTAGATTGCGAGAAATTTTGCAGCAAAACTTGTTCGTACCTGGAAGAACACTTTCATCACTGGTATGACAAAGCTCACTCTCGTCCAAACTCTGCTCTTCTCTATCGCGACCTACAATGAGGTAACAAGTCATGGGATAGTGATATGCACATATACAGATGGTGGGAGTATCGCGCACACGGGGTATAAAAGGGTACTGAATTCGCGGAGCTGTCATTTGTACTCAAGTGATTCGTCTGAAAAGGTTTCCGACGCAATTATGGCCGCACGAAGGGAATTAACAGACTTTAAACGCAGAATGGCAGTTGGAGCTAGACAAATGGATATTCCATTTCGGAAATCGGTGGGGAATTCAATGTTCCGAGGTCCACAGTGTCGAGAGAATACCAGATTTCAGGGATTACCTTTCACCACGGGCAACGCAGGGGCCTTCACTTAACGGACGAGACCACCGGCATTTGCTTACAGTTGTCGGAGTTAACAGACAAGAAATACCGCGTGAAATAACGGCAGAAATCAATGTGGGACATACGACGACAGTGTGTTGAAATTTGGCGTTATTGGGCTAAGAGAGCATCCTGCAGCGCCTGCAGCGCCTCTCCTGGGCTCGTGACCATATTACTTGGACTCTAGATGACTAAAACCGTGGCCTGGTCAGATGAGTTCCGATTTCAGTTGGTAACAGCTGATGGTAAGGTTCGAGTGTGGTGCAGATCCCACGAGTCCATGGAACCAAGTAGTAAATAATGCAGTATGCAGGCTGGTAGTGGCTGCATAGTGCTATGGTTGTGTTCACATGGAATGGACTGGCACCTCTGGTGGAAATGGTCATGTTCGGCTATTGTAGACCAACTGCAGCCATTCAAAGACTTTACGTTCCCAAACAACGATAGAATTTTTATGGGTGACAATTCACCATGTCACCGTGCCACAGTTCTTCGCGACTGGTTTGAAGTACGTTCTGGATAATTCGAGCGCATGGGCCACTCAGATCACTCGCCGCAGTATGGCGGCAGTATGGCCCAATGCTTCTGCATGGGACTTCCAAAGACTTGTTGAGTCGATGCCACGCCGAATTGCAGCAGTATGCCGGACAAAAGGAATTCCAACACAATGTTAGAAGGTATCCCATGACTTTTGTCACCTCAGTGTATGCAGCAGAAACTTGGACGATGAGGACTCGGACCTTCATCATCTGCATCTACATGGATACTCTGCAAATCACAGTTTTAAGTGCCTGGCAGAAGGTTCATCGCGCCACCTTCGCAATTCTCTATTATTCCAATCTCGCATAGCGCGCGAAAACAGTGAACACCTATATCTTTCCGTACGAGCTCTGATTTCCCTTATTTTATCGTGGTGATCGTTCCTCCATATGTAGGTCGGTGTCAACAAAATATTTTCGCATTCGGAGGAGAAAGTTTGGAATTTCGTGAGAAGGTTCTGTCGCAACGAACAACGCCGTTCTTTTAACAACTTCCAACCCAAATCCTGTATCATTTCTGTGACACTCTCTCACATATTTCACGATAATACAAAACGTGTTGCCTTTCTTTGAACTTTTTTGATGTAATCCGGCAGTCCTATCTGGTAAGGACTCCACACCGCGCAGCAGTATTCCAAAAGAGGACGGACAAGCGTAGTGTAGGCAGTCTCCTTAGTAGGTCAGTTACATTTTCTGAGTGTTCTGCCAACAAAACGCAGTCTTTGGTTAGCCTTCCAATTTAAGTTGTTCGTGATTGTAGTACCTAGGTATTTAGTTGAATTTACGGCTTTTAGGTTAGACTGATTTATCGTGTAACCGAAGTTTAACAAGTTCCTTTTAGCACTCATGTGGATGACCTCACACTTTTCGTTATGTAGGGTCAACTGCCACGTTTTACACCATTCAGATATCTTTTCTAAATCGCTTTCCAGTTTGTTTTGATCTTCTGATGACTTTATTAGTCGATAAACGACAGCGTCACCTGCAAACAACAAAAGGCGGCTGCTCAGGTTGTCTCCCAAATCGTTTATATAGATAAGGAACAGCAAAGGGCCTAAAACACTACCTTGGGGAACCTTCGCAGGAAAGATGCTGTGGAAATGCAGTGCTATGGAAGATTTCTTCGAATACCCAGAAATCGAGCTAATGAATCGATTTTGAGACAGCGAGCCAACAGAACAAGACTATTGAAAATTGTCAATCAAAATCAGTTGAAATATTTTGGCCACATTTCCAGAAGGCAAGAAGTTATGGAAAGAACGATAGAGATAAAAGTCGATAGCCAAAACCCTAGAGAACCCGCACCGTTACGGTGGACAGACCACACTAGGTGCTTGACCGGGACGGGTTTGCAACAAGCAAATCACTGTGACCAGGACAGAGTTTCGTGCAGACAGGTCGTCAAGAGGCTTACCAAGTGATGCCACTACATCATTGCATAGGGCTACACCAAGAGAGAGATACATGATTTGCTACTTATTGCAATGATTGATCGTCTTCATTCTGCCTGTTCAGCTGGTAATCGCAATGTGTCACACATCGCGCGGTATGTGAAATAAGACTGATCCCAAAAGGTCAGTGCTCGGCCAAGCCGCAGCACTCACACAAGGCGTTGCCGGCACAGAGGGGCGTCGCAACACGGGTCAACAGGGTCGTGCCTAGCGCCGTCGTGGGCGAACAGGTAACTTAGACATATATAAGCGACAGCCGGCAAGGCACGGCCACTGCGGGTCGCCTTTCCTCCGAGCAAACGGCGCCTCTGTAAACGCTGCGACGCGACGAACCACAACGCAGATGCTCGACAGTCGGTCCACTCCTCTGCGCCAAAAAACGCGCCTCCAGAGCTGGACGAGGCGGAGCAGTCGTTGCGCCGAAGGTAGTCGCCACACGTCCGCCCGCGTGTGCAGCTCGTGAGTCACCGCACAGCATTAAGTGCAAAGAGCACTTTCATATGGAACGCTAGGAACCGTTTAAAAGTATACACTACTGGCCATTAAAATTGCTACACCACGAAGATGACGTGCTACAGACGTGAAATTTAACCAACAGGAAGAAGATGCTGTAATATGCAAACGATCAGCTTTTCAGAGCATTCACACAAGGTTGGCGCCGGTGGCGACACCTACAACGTGCTGACATCAGCAAAGTTTCCAACCGATTTCTCATTCACAAACGGCAGTTCACCAGCGTTGCCTGGTAAAACGTTGTTGTGATGCCTCGTGTAAAGAGGAGAAATGCGTACCATCACGTTTCTGACTTCGATAAAGGTCGGATTGTAGCCTATCGCGATTGCGGTTTATCGTATCGCGACATTGCTGCTCGCTTTGGTCGAGATCCAATGACTGTTAGTAGAATATGGAATCGATGGGTTCAGGAGGGCAATACGGAACGCCGTGCTGGATCCCAACGGCCTCGTATCACTAGCAGTCAAGATGATAGGCATCTAATCCGCATGGCTGTAACGGATCGTGCAGACACGTCTCGATCCCTGAGTCAACAGATGGGGACGTTTGCAAGACAACAACCATCTGCACGAACAGTTCGACGACGTTTGCAGCAGCATGGACTATCGCTTGAAGACCATGGCTGCGGTTAGCCGTGTCGCTGAATCACAGACAGGAGCGCCTCCGATTGTGTACTCAACGACGAACCTGGCTGCACGAATAGTAAAACATAATTTTATGATGAATCCAGGTTCTGTTTACAGCAAGATGATTGTCGCATCCGTGTTTGGCGACATCGCGATGAACGCACATTGGAAGCGTGTAGTCTTCATCGCCATACTGGCGTATCACCCGGCGTGATAGTATGGGGTGCCGGTCATCTCTTGTTCGCATTGACGGCACTTTCAACAGTGGACGTTACATTTCGGATGTGTTACGACCCGTGGCTCTACCCTTCATTCGATCCCTGCGAAACGCTACATTTCAGCAGCATAAGGCACGACCGCATGTTGCAGGTCCTGTACGGTCCTTTCTGGATACAGAAAATGTTCGACTGCTGCCCTGACCAACACATTCTCCAGATCTCTCACCAATTGAAAAAGTCTGGTCAATGGTGCCCGAGCAACTGGCTCGTCACAATACGCCAGTCACTATTCTTGATGAGCTGTGGTATCGTGCTAAAGCTGCATGGGCAGCTGTACCTGTACACGCCATCCAAGCTCTGTTTGACTCAATACCCAGGCGTATCAAGGCCGTTATTACGGCCAGAGGTGGTTGTTCTGGGTAGTGATTTCTCAGGATCTATGCACCTAAATTGCGTGAAAATGTAATCACACGTCAGTTCTAGTATAATATATTTGTCCAATGAATACCCGTTTATCATATGCATTTCATCTTGGTGTAGCAATTTTAATGGCCAGTAGTGTATTTGCACCACTTGCATATATGCAAATGAGTCGGTTTAACTTCAAGGCGAGAAGGTAATGGAAGAAACAGCTTTATTAAACTAAAAAGTATTTTACTACAGTAGAGGAAATCAGCATAAAGGCATGGATTTTTGTAGGAATATTTGTGCCCAATATTATGAGACATAGTTTACCGGAAAAGTCTATTATGTGGTATGGTGATTGGTGCCAATAGTACAGAATACAGGGTGAACATGGATAAAACCGACAAACTTGTGCCACTGATTCCTCCACGAAAATGGAGGAAAAAAGATTATGAAACTTCCTGGCAGATTAAAACTGTGTGCCCGACCGAGACTCGAACTCGGGACCTCTGCCTTCCGCGGGCAAGTGCTCTAACATCTGAGCTACCGATGCACGAATCACGCCCAGTCCTCACAGCTGTACCTCTGGCAGAAGTAGATGGTAGAGCACTTGCCCGCGAAAGGCAAAGGTCCCGAGTTCGAGTCTCGGTCGGGCACACAGTTTTAATCTGCCAGGAAGTTTCATATCTGCGTACACTCCGCTGCAGAGTGAAAATCTCATTCTGGAAACATCCCCCAGCCTGTGGCTAAGCCATATCTCCACAGTATCCTGTCTTTCAGGAGTGCTAGTTCTGCAAGGTTTGCAGGAGAGCTCCTGTAAAGTTTGGAAGGTAGGAGACGAGATACTGGCAGAAGTAAAGCTGTGAGGAGCGGGTGTAAGTCGTGCTTCGGTAGCTCAGATGGTAGAGCACTTGCCCGCGAAAGGCAAAGGTCTCGAGTTCGAGTCTCGGTCGGGCACACAGTTTTAATCTGCCAGCAAAGTTTCATATCAGCGCACACTCTGCTGCAGAGTGAAAATCTCATTCTGAACAAAGATTATGTGCGCACAACGACATCAAATCGTCCTGGAACGCAGAGCTGCATCGCATCCACGTCACAACACATATTCAGAGTGCCCTGCATGGGATTTCAGGGGATAGGGACAAAAGCGGTTGTCATGCAGGAGACACATTATTGTACTTTGGCTTACACGATGTCGGTGGGCCACTTGCCTGAAGCTTGTATTAGAGTTTGTCTCAATACCCTGTAGTATCCGGTCCTCCAAATCCGGTGTAGTCACAGTCAGGTTTCCTGCCTGCACGTTCGTCTGTCTGCAAGAACCCATGATCCCACAAAGGCCCAAAACAGACTTGAAATGTTGTGGGATGTGGTTGATGTCCGTGAGGGTACTTGTTTTGGTATAGCCGTGCTGCCTGTAGATCTTTTCTATCTGCTTGGCCGTACACAAACACCATCGCGGCTTGTTACCAACGTGAATACCAGAGCATTCTGCTCCTTCAGTACGCTGTGTAAAGCCTGCAACACAAAGGAACAGACGGCAAGTGGTCAGAGGAAATGTCATTTGTCAGCGCCGTCTACCCCATGGCAACGATGCATTTCGTGGCACGTGTTCATAGGACCTTTTGTCCTCCATTTCCAGTCAGGAATCCGTCCCTGCAGTTTCTCGGTTTTCTTAACGTTCACCCTGTATAATAAGACATCTTCGATTCATGTGGTAGAGGGTGGACCTTGGAATAAAGCCAGTCGGCTCTGTATGATGTTTGTGTGTGGGCATGTGCCTTTACTGCCGATAAGAAACAGACACCATTAATGACAGTGCATGTGGTGTACATAAACCACGATTGTGATGATGTCTTGGGGGAAAAGTTATCATGTAATAAAAAACCAAAAATCGGCACGTACAAGGAAATGGTACCCTCTCATCGTCAAATCGCTAAGAAGCTGAACTGTTCAAGCAGAACGATTGATAATTTCGTTACATCGGAAGCACGATGTGGAAAGAACGGGAAATATGGGAGCAGCAAAAATTATCTGAAGTATAGAAAGCCGGCCACTGTGGCCGAGCGGTTCTAGGCGCTTCAGTCCGGAACCGTGCTGCTGCTACGGTCGCAGGTTCGAATCCTGCCTGGAGCATGGTTCTGTGTTATGTCCTTAGGTTAGTTAGGTTTAAGTAGTTCTAAGTCTAGGGGACTGACGACCTCAGTTGTTAAGTCCCATAGTAATTACAAGGGAACCTCCCCATTGCACCCCCCTCAGATTTAGTTATAAGTTGGCACAGTGGATAGGCCTTGAAAAACTAAACACAGATCAATCGAGAAAACAGGAAGAAGTTGTGTGGAACTATGAAAAAATAAGCAAAATATACAAACTGAGTAGTCCATGTGCAAGATAGGCAACATAAAGGACACTGTGAGCTCAGGAGCGCCGTGGTCTCGTGGTTAGCGTGAGCAGCTGCGGAATGAGAGGTCCTTGGTTCAAGTCTTCCCTTGAGTGAAAAGTTTACTTTCTTTATTTTGCGCAAAGTTATGATCTGTCCGTTCGTTCATTGACGTCTCTGTTCACTGTAATAAGTTTAGTAGACGAAAGGACGTGCCTCTCCAATGGGAACCGAAAACATTTGATCGCAAGGTCATAGGCCAACCGATTCCTCCACAGGAAAACACGTCTGATATATTCTATACGACACTGGTGACGGCATGTGCGTCACATGACAGGAATATGTTGTCTACTCACCTAACTTGTACACTTGGCGAATGGGTAAAAAGATTCTTCTACCTTGCCCGATTTAGGTTTTCTTGTGGATGTGATAATCACTCCCAAAAATTGATGAAAATATAAGCGTTTGTTACATAAACTGAAAATAAAAAGTTAAACTTGTCACCCGAGGGTAGGCGTGAACCAAGGACCTCCCGAGCCGCAGCTGCTCACGCTAACCACGGGACCACGGCGCTCCTGAGCTAACGTTAGCCTTGATATTACATATTATGCACATGGACTACTCAGTTGGTATAGTTTGCTTATTTTTTCATAGTTCCACACAACTTCTTCCTGTTTTCTCGATTAATCTGTGTTCAGTTTTTCAAGGCCTATCCACTGTGCCAACTTATATCTAAATCTGAGGGGGGTGCGATGGGGAGGTTCCCTTGATAGAGCCATTTGAGGCATCGAACTCTTACTTTTGCGCAAAGAAAGCGCCACAAACAGCTGTTCTTCTGAGCTTGTTGCTGATTTACAGCTGCAAATAATTATCAGAGGTATACTACAGATGTTGTTGCATAAGAAACATCTTGCATTCAAGAAACGACTGCAGAAACTTACTCAACATCCGAACAAAACAGGCCAGAGTCGTGAAGCAATAGAAACTTCACAATGGATAAAGTGATGTTCAGTATGAGAAGTTTAATTTCGACGGTCCGATTGGATTTCAGTATTATTGGCATGATTTGAGAACAGAGTAGCAGGTAAGAATCAGCAGAAATTTGATAGTCGAAGTGTTATGGCTTGGGCAGTCTCCTCGTTAACGGTAAATCGCCCATTACTTGGATGAACACTAGAATGAACTCTGACATGTGCACTACTGAGATGCTAGAGACAGAACTGATTGGAATGTATGAGGACGTAGGGGAAGATAGTCTATTTTTCTGGAAAATTAGAGCATCTGTGCATGTTTCTGCTACAACGAAAAAGTGGTCTGAAGATAACGAAATCGCTGTCTCCCCCTGGCCTGCACGTAACCCGGATTTGAACCCGGTGGGAAACCTCTGGGGAACACCTGCAAGGTGTGTTTTACGCAATGAAAGGGAATTTAGGTCGTATGTCAGATGAAAAGAACGATGCGAGAAGAGTGGTAGAGAGTTCCACTGCAAGAACTGGAAACGCTACAAAAACAGTGTCAAAGAGTATTTTTGAGGTGATTAGGAAAAACAGAGGATGGACAAAGTAATAACGAAGTAATAACACAATAGGGCAGTGAGTGCCTTTATACCAGTTTCCACCTAGGAAATGCAAACGCCTTATTTTGTTAGTCGTGTTATGAAAGGAAGTACGTCATGACTGTTCGTGTCATATGTCCCTACCACTTTCATAATAAATTCGATGCATGCATACTTCAGACAGTGTACTATTCCTTTCGTAGGAACTCTGCCTTTATACTGATTTTCACCACTATAGTAAATAAAAGCAAAACGGTAACCAAACTAAAGGCAGTAATTTTAAAAGCATACATCAGTGAAACCAAAATTCGCGTAGGTGTCTATCAGTGCTGTGTTGACGCTTTCAGTCCTCTATAATATGCTTGGATCCTCATTGACATGGTCGAGGCGATGGTGCTGAAGCCTGTCTGACTCTTCGACTGTGGTCCTCCTGAGGTCGTTCAGAGTTTGAGGAACTGCCAGCGACGACGTACGGCAAGTTTAATGTCTAATAGATTTCTCGGATTCATGTCAACGGCTGTGGGAATCTGTTCCATTAGATCGATTCCGTCTTCGAGGAAATTTCTCGTAATGTGGGCTCGGTATGCTTGTAAGCGGTACTCGTCACCAAAATATTGATTTAGGCCAGGACAATAAGCTGAAGTGTCATGCCCCGATATTGCAGAGCCCTCAAAGTACCACCTGTAGTCGTGAGAGGCGTCCGACATCCGTACGTGATACCGGCTCACAGCCAGAAGCCTGAAGTACCACCGCCCTGTTTAACTCGTCGTGCGGGGCGGAGTCCTTATTACTATAAATGTTCAAGTCCGCGTCTTTAATACTCGCTGTAGTTCTGAAAAATCGGACTTCCGGAGATCTGGGGACTAACTGTCTTCACTACGAAATGTGGACTGATCAGGTAAGGAATGAGGAGGTTCTCCGGAGAATCGGGGAGGGAAAGGAATAGATGGAAGACACTGACAAGTAGAAGCGACAGGATGGAAGGGACATTTGTTAAGACATCGCAGAATAACTTCCATGGTACTAGGGGGGACAGTAGAGGGCAATAGGCCACTGAAGGTTGGAGGAGACGATGTGACGACTCGTCGTGCTGTCTAAAAGCACTGCAGTATCCAACTTCAGGTGACCTTTACGCACACTGCCAGTGGCTTATAGCTCCACACGCGTATTGTACTCAGTATTCTATTCCGCTACTCCACATGGGTAACGCTGCCATTTGTTTTTTACTGGATGAGACAAATGAAAAGTGGCCAAGAGAACAGAGTTCCAAGGTACAAAGAAACATGGTAGAGGAAAGTAAATACAGTACTAATCTAACTATAGCAGATGTTGAAAGGACAGCTATTCAGCTGTTGCCACTTTTAGACCGTAGTCAGCAAGTTGCTGAAGGCCGATCGAAACTGGACACCTGGAATTGCTGCAATCTCATTCGAAATGTTTTGTTGCGTTTCCTGAATGCTAAGAGGGTTGTTGCGTTACACCTTCGACTTAAGGGCTCACCACTCAAAGTAAGCGCTCACTGACAGATCAGGTTATCTGGGTAACCAGCTGGGGCCGCCACCAGATTGACGCAACAACTGTGTGTGGTGTGAAGATTGTGTACATGTGTCATAAGGTTCGGCCGGCTGTATGGGCAGTTGCTCAAACTGTTGAAAATAACCGTAGGTCTTTTCCTCATCCTTTAATGCTACAACAAGAGGGTTCAGAATATTGGCAATGTAATGCTTCTAAGTGACCGTCTGATGAAAGAAGATGGAACCAACAGTGGGAGTGCAGGCACTACACACTAAACCCCATCCTTCTCATCACGCAGTGGTGTTTCGTGGAAGTTATGCAGTTTCTCCGCTGCCCAGAACCTGTGATTCCTTGAGTTGAAGTAACCACTAAGGAGAAAGCAGGCGTCACCAGACATAAAGAACAGATCCATACTGTTATCTCAGTGAACAGCCACTCACAAAACTGGATGCACTGAGAAGCACAGTTCATATTTAGGGTTAGAAAATGCACAAGTTCGTACTGAAAACAACCCAGAACAAGATCTATCAAAATCTCAACATCCTATCAGTTGAGTAATATAGTTTTTTTTTGGTCATCAGTCTACTGACTGGTTTGATGCGGCCCGCCACGAATTCCTTTCCTGTGCTAACCTCTTCATCTCAGAGTAGCACTTGCAACCTACGTCCTCAATTATTTGCTTGACGTATTCCAATCTCTGTCTTCCTCTACAGCACCCTCTAGTACCATGGAAGTCATTCCCTCATGTCTTAGCAGATGTCCTATCATCCTGTCCCTTCTCCTTATGTGTTTTCCACATATTCCTTTCCTCTCCGATTCTGCGTAGAACCTCCTCATTCCTTACCTTATCAGTCCACCTAATTTTCAACGTTCGTCTATAGCACCACATCTCAATGCTTCGATTCTCTTCTGTTCCGGTTTTCCCACAGTCCATGTTTCACTACCATAAAATGCTGCACTCCAGACGTACATCCTCAGAAATTTCTTCCTCAAATTAAGGCCGGTATTTGATATTAGTAGACTTCTCTTGGCCAGAAATGCCTTTTTTGCCATAGCGAGTCTGCTTTTGATGTCCTCCTTGCTCCGTCCGTCATTGGTTATTTTACCGCCTAGGTAGCATAATTCCTTAACTTCATTGACTTCGTGACCATCAATCCTGATGTTAAGTTTCTCGCTGTTCTCATTTCTACTACTTCTCATTACCTTGGTCTTTCTCCGATTTACTCTCAAACCATACTGTGTAGTCATTATACTGTTCATTCCGTTCAGCATATTATTTAATTCTTCTTCACTTTCACTCAGGATAGCAATGTCATCAGCGAATCGTATCATTCAAAAATGGTTAAAATGGCTCTGAGCACTATGGGACTTAACATCTATGGTCATCAGTCCCCTAGAACTTAGAACTACCTAAACCTAACTAATCTAAGGACAGCACACAACACCCAGTCATCTCGAGGCAGAGAAAATCCCTGACCCCGAATCGTATCATTGATATCCTTTCACCTTGTATTTTCATTCCACTCCTGAACCTTTCTTATATTTCCATCATCGCTTCCTCGATGTACAGATTGAAGAGTAGGGGCGAAAGGCTACAGCCTTGTATTACACCCTTCTTAATACGAGCACTTCGTTCTTGATCGTCCACTCTTACTATTCCCTCTTGGTTGTTGTACATATTGTACACTCCTGGAAATGGAAAAAAGAACACATTGACACCGGTGTGCCAGACCCACCATACTTGCTCCGGACACTGCGAGAGGGCTGTACAAGCAATGATCACACGCACGGCACAGCGGACACACCAGGAACCGCGGTGTTGGCCGTCGAATGGCGCTAGCTGCGCAGCGTTTGTGCACCGCCGCCGTCAGTGTCAGCGAGTTTGCCGTGGCATACGGAGCTCCATCGCAGTCTTTATTACTGGTAGCATGCCGCGACAGCGTGGACGAGAACCGTATGTGCAGTTGACGGACTTTGAGCGAGGGCGTATAGTGGGCATGCGGGAGGCCGGGTGGACGTACCGCCGAATTGCTCAACACGTGGGGCGTGAGGTCTCCACAGTACATCGATGTTGTCGCCAGTGGTCGGCGGAAGGTGCACGTGCCCGTCGACCTGGGACCGGACCGCAGCGACGCACGGATGCACGCCAAGACCGTAGGATCCTACGCAGTGCCGTAGGGGCCGCACCGCCACTTCCCAGCAAATTAGGGACACTGTTGCTCCTGGGGTATCGGCGAGGACCATTCGCAACCGTCTCCATGAAGCTGGGCTACGGTCCCGCACACCGTTAGGCCGTCTTCCGCTCACGCCCCAACATCGTGCAGCCCGCCTCCAGTGGTGTCGCGACAGGCGTGAATGGAGGGACGAATGGAGACGTGTCGTCTTCAGCGATGAGAGTCGCTTCTGCCTTGGTGCCAATGATGGTCGTATGCGTGTTTGGCGCCGTGCAGGTGAGCGCCACAATCAGGACTGCATACGACCGAGGCACACAGGGCCAACACCCGGCATCATGGTGTGGGGAGCGATCTCCTACACTGGCCGTACACCACTGGTGATCGTCGAGGGGACACTGAATAGTGCACGGTACATCCAAACCGTCATCGAACCCATCGTTCTACCATTCCTAGACCGGCAAGGGAACTTGCTGTTCCAACAGGACAATGCACGTCCGCATGTATCCCGTGCCACCCAACGTGCTCTAGAAGGTGTAAGTCAACTACCCTGGCCAGCAAGATCTCCGGATCTGTCCCCCATTGAGCATGTTTGGGACTGGATGAAGCGTCGTCTCACGCGGTCTGCACGTCCAGCACGAACGCTGGTCCAACTGAGGCGCCAGGTGGAAATGGCATGGCAAGCCGTTCCACAGGACTACATCCAGCATCTCTACGATCGTCTCCATGGGAGAATAGCAGCCTGCATTGCTGCGAAAGGTGGATATACACTGTATTAGTGCCGACATTGTGCATGCTCTGTTGCCTGTGTCTATGTGGCTGTGGTTCTGTCAGTGTGATCATGTGATGTATCTGACCCCAGGAATGTGTCAATAAAGTTTCCCCTTCCTGGGACAATGAATTCACGATGTTCTTATTTCAATTTCCAGGAGTGTATATGACACGTCTCTCCCTATAGCTTACCCCTACTTTTTTCAGAATCTCGAACAGCTTGCACCATTTTATATTGTCGAACGCTTTTTCCAGGTCGACAAATCCTATGAAAGTGTCTTGATTTTTCTTTAGCCTTGCTTCCATTATTAGCCGTAACGTCAGAATTGCCTCTCTCGTCCCTTTACTTTTCCTAAAGCCAAACTGATCGTCACCTAGCGCATTCTCAATTTTCTTTTCGATTCTTCTGTATATTATTCTTGTAAGCAGCTTCGATGCATGAGGGTTAAGCTGATTGTGCGATAATTCTCGCACTTGTCAGCTCTTGCCGTCTTCGGAATTGTGTGGATGATGCTTTTCCGAAAGTCAGATGGTATATCGCCAGCCTCATAAATTCTACACACTAACGTGAATAGTCGTTTTGTTGCCACTTCCCCCAATGATTTTAGAAATTCTGATCGAATGTTATCTATCCCTTTGACCATAAGTCCTCCAAAGCTCTTTTAAATTCCGATTCTAATACTGGATCCCCTATCCCTTCTAAATCGACTCCTGTTTCTTCTTCTATCACATCAGACAAATCTTCACCCTCATAGAGACTTTCAATGTATTCTTTCCACCTATCTGCTCTCCCCTCTGCATTTAACAGTGGAATTCCCGTTGCACTCTTAATGATACCACCGTTGCTTTTAATGTCACCAAAGGTTGTTTTGACTTTCCTGTATGCTGAGTCTGTCCTTCCGACAATCATATCTTTTTCGATGTCTTCACATTTTTCCTGCAGCCTCGTCGTCTTAGCTTCCCTGCACTTCCTATTTATTTCATTCCTCAGCGACTTGTATTTCTGTATTCCTGATTTTCCCGGAACATGTTTGTACTTCCTCCTTTCATCAATCAACTGAAGTATTTCTTCTGTTACCCATGGTTTCTTCGCAGCTACCTTCTTTGTACCTATGTTTTCCTTCCCAATTTCTGTGATGGCCCTTTTTAGAGATGTCCATTCCTCTTCAACTGTATTGCCTACTACGCTATTCCTTATTGCTGTATCTATAGCGTTAGAGAACTTCAAACGTTTCTCGTCATTCCTTCGTACTTCCGTATCCCACTTCTTTGCGTTTTGATTCTTCCTGACTAATGTCTTGAACTTCAGCCTACTCTTCATCACTACTATATTGTGATCTGAGTCTATATCTGCTCCTGGGTACGCCTTACAATCCAGTATCTGATTTCGGAATCTCTGTCTGACCATGATGTAATCTAATTGAAATCTTCCCGTATCTCCCGGCCTTTTCCAAGTATACCTCCTCCTCTTGTGATTCTTGAACAGGGTATTCGCTATTACTAGCTGAAACTATGTTCATAAAATGTCTGCCTTCAGTAAAACAGGAGCACTTTGAAACGTTAGAAGTCGTTATCTTTTTATGGGTCAGAATGGATCGCATACAAAATGCTGATAATACCACGCTGATGAATCATTCACTCACTTCCCGTTTCCCAGTTCCGGAACCTACCAGCTCCCTGAATTTTTCCTTCAATTTATCCTCAAGAGGAAGTCAATTGCTTTCTCTTCGGCGCAGTGCATATCTTACTACCTTTCCAACCGACCATATTTTGTTTATACGACTTACACGGTATTGTTCAAAAATTCGTACGGCCTTAACGACTTCAAACTTGTTACACACTTGAAGTGCCATTAATAATTTTCACCCCGAAAAAATGATACGATGAAAAATGGAAACAGACGTGAATAACTCAAGTACTACTGCACTGACCATAGTATAGCACTAATGTTATGAATAGTCTACCTAGTCGCGAATTATCATCCAAAAGAGCTTGAAACTCCGTTTCCAGCGGTGTTTATAGATCCTAAACAGAAACCTTCGATCAAAATTATATGTCATGTGGAAATTAAATTTCAGTAATCGGAATACACAACGATGTGCAGAACTTAAGGTCGAAAGTGGCTTTCGCGTGACGTGTAACTACTAAGTGACATTGCTCGACGATACGTAGGAAGAACTGCTACAGTACAGAACAGAAGCTAAGTGAAAGAAATACAGAGCGACATCAACAGAAATGACACTCTTATTCAAGTCACTGCGATTCAACACGTCCCTCTATGCACTGTAAATGGTGGAACATGGTTCTCAGTGTTTTGTATCCCGCCTGGAAGGCGGCGCGTGTATCTGCTCCTGAAATCTGACAAAGAGGCCGAATGAAAGGAAGCGAGTAGGAGCAGGCGAGGTAAGGCACATCGATAATGCAGGTAAAGTAAAAGAGGTTTTTACTGGTGTATGAATACATACAAATGAATACGTATCTTTGGTACAGGTGAGCATGTAGGAGTGCAGCCAAAGTCCAGATAGAAAGTCTCAATAGCAACCTAAGCTAAAGCGATGGTTCTCGGCCGTCTGCTCTTCATGAACTGGAGAAAGTGGAGCGGCGCTCGTAGAGCTGCACAGCGTCGGCTAGAGGGCGCTGTGGTCGGCGAAAATCTTCCGCTCTCGTAGTGCCAACCTACGCTGTGGCACCGGAACTACCCTTCGACCATAAATATAATAGACTGGCCCCGACGTCATTTTCTTGGCTCCAACATCTCTGGGCTGAAGTCACGTGAATGTTGCCAAAACATGGTTTGGTTCGTGTTGCACTTATGGCTGTACTCAGCGTTTTGTCGGGGGAAATGGCATTACATTTCACGTGTAAGTGTTTCTATGATAGTGCAGATGCGTTTATTGAAATCTGTTGAAGTGACTTTTATATGTTTTTTACACTTGAAATAGACTATCACGTAAATTAAAGTGTTGAAAGTGATGCCTGTAAAGTCAGACTCATATTACATTTTGGAAAGTATCTGTGATAATTCGGTTACAGAAGTAAGTATAACTGTTCCTCGTTCCTACTCATAGTTTCCCTAAGGATGAAAACCGAAGGCAGCTTTGGATACAGGCCCTGGAAGGGAACAACTTTAAGCCATCTGCACATACGCGGCTTTGCTCGAAGCACTTCGCGGAGAAGTGTTTTGATAGGTTAGTTATTATTTCAATGTATATTTATAATTTATATTTACAGTGCCTGTCATTTTTAAACCTAGGCTCCAAAATTATTTTCTTAATCTTCAAAGTCTCACCTTTCATCCAAAATATCATTTTTTTAACTGATAGTTTAAACTTTTGTAAAAATAGTGGGAACTGAACCTTTGAAGTGTACCTAAAATTGATACTGTAAAATGAACCTGCTCCTAAAGTCGACAATTCTGGCACCTATAGTTGACATAATTCCCATATCCCATTTTCTTTTATAAGTGACTAGAGCTCAAAACGCGGCGAATCCAATGTTTAAAGCTTTGACACGAGCCCACTCTTACTGTTTAAAAGAATTTTAACGACATTTTATTTTAATTGATAGTTTATAGTAATTTCGTCCCTCTGCCCACCAGAGTGGTGTTCGATGTATTTGTTACATTTTATAAATGGTACTGTGAACAAATCCAGGTCAAATGTAGTTCTGGCATAATTTTTCGCAAATAAAAAAGTAATTTTTGTAGAAGCGTTTGGCAGTCAATTGAGAAATGTGGGGAAAATACGATACAAACATAGGATGGCAGACCGCTGATTTGTAATACCGTCACATTTTGCCAACAGTCACGTGGTTTATGTTGGAGCCACACCAACCCTATAGCTTCTGCACAGCAAGACCAGTCTACTACTATCTATGGTCGAAGGAACTACCACACTCAGAAGGGATGTGTTTATCACGGAGAGCAGTGCATCCTCTACAACGTGCTCCCATGCTCGCCACAAGGTTGGTAAAGTGTTTTTCTGGCATGTCGTTCCATTTCTCCACCAGCGTGGTACACGGCCGCTAGATGGTCATTGGTGCATTTGGAGGTTCTGCAATACGTCTCCCGACCGCATCCCACACGTGCTCGATAACATTTGAGTCGAGCGAAAGTGCAGGCCAGTCCATTTGCCGAGTATCCTCTCGTTCCAAGAGCTCCTCCACCGGCGCTGCCGCCCATTATCACCTATAAAAACGAAGTCAGAACCCAATGCACCCATGAGAAGACGCGCATGGGGAATGAGTACAGTGACACGTTAAGGTTGACCTTTGAGCGTACCGTGTTCAGATATTTGGAGGCCATTACGCAGACCCAAGATTATGCCTTCCCGCACTTGGAGCACTGAAACAATCTTGTTTGACAACGCTGGATAGACATATGGAGAAAGGTGAGAACAGGTGATGCACCCAGGAACAGTGCCGAACATGATCGTTTTTGTGGGCTAGGAGTTATGTGAAGGGCAGGCATAATGCTGCGTGGGCGGACTGACCTCCAAACCTTTTAACACGGTACATTTACCGATCAGCGTTGCAGTGGCATTGTACCCCTTCTCCATGTGCCTCTTTTCATCGATACTTTCAGCCCTAACTTCATTTTCATGGATGACAGTGTCCGACTGCATCGAACTGCGCTTTTGGAGAAGTTCTTGGAACGAGAGTATATTCAGCGAATGGAACGGCCTGCCTGTTCCTCAGACTTCAGTGTCATCGAGCATGTGCGAGGACGTATTGGAGCACGTCCATCTTGCAGTTCTCAACCGTGCTGCTGGAGGAATGCAATGCCTTACCACAAGAACTCCTTACGAGCCCTTATGTGTTAGCATGGAATTCTACCTTTACACAACGACACAAGCTCAGCACAATAGGCTCTGGGGTGGAAGGACTGGACCAAGTGACACATCAGGCAGTCACCATCGACAGTTGCATTGAACAGTTATTTGGCACATTTAAGCAAGACAAATAACAAATAAAACCATCATCACATTTTTAAAATTACCACACATCTTTAAAATTACCACTTAGATGAAAGCAAGTTACTTCAAAATTTAAACATTCATAAAACGTGACACTTATGGCCTATTACACATTTAGTGAAATTAGTTAAAAATTATTTACTCAAAAACTATGATCAACCTGAAGAACAGTTTACTGAAATTTAACGAGAAAATGTAGTCGTTCGTTACTGCAGTGATTGGTATTCCAAAAGTAATTTAGAGTACAGGCAACAACAAATCAGATACCATGGCACACAACGACATTACTTAAATGGCAGGCACCCTACAATGTAGGATATAGAATATAAAATTTCATGTGACCATGCAACCTCGTGGGATTCAACAAACTACGCCCAGAAACGGACGCCCGCTCATTCAGCTGTTTCCAGTACAGGCTCGGCGTGGACCCCCAAACGGGAGCAGCAAGGGTCACGAATAGGCATGAGAGCACGTTTCAGAGCACCCACTGCTCTCCGCAACAATCCACCAAGCTATTAAAAACCATGCCCATAGCGTCCATGGGATGATCATGAAACGTGGTGACTCCAGTGTAATTACTGTCTTCAAATAAAAGTGACATATTGTCCTGTCATTGTGTGTTTCCTTCAGTTACTCTCTGTGTATAGCAGTTCTTTCTATATATGGTCTAAAGGTCATTGAGGTATGTTATTTGGCAGTGACATATCATGTGTAAGCTACTTTCGTCTTTAAGTTTTTCACAGGAGAATATATGAAGGGGGTAGGACGTCAAAAATTTAAAAAAATAGTTCAAAAATATGCCTATTTTGTAGTGCACATCTTCCTGAATAGTCTGATGTATAAAACACATATGTTTGAGAAATTATGGGGCACGTTATTTATTCTTAAGTTTACCAAGATGCAGCGCCACACCCCTTTGCGCACCGTTCTTCTGTCACACATAAGGGTAATTCGCTCTGTATGATTCGAATGTTTATATTTGAGCCAAAGATTGTCATACGTGAAACAAAGGAAGCCATCAAACCTATTGAAAGGGTACAGTACCGCCCGACATTGAAAATAGGTACCACATTCTCCGTTATTCTTGTCAGTACAACATATTTTTTCTAATAATAACTCAATTTCAATTAATACGGCGAAGCCAGATACCAGTGTGGGAAAGAATGACAATTTATTTATTTAATTGATCACATGTGCACTCCCACAAAATAAATCCCTACATCCAGTTTGGTGAGATCTGTGAAATGAATGAATGCATGGTCGTCTGCTAACCGCAGATAGTGAAGTGAATATATGATCATCTTCGAGACGACCCTTTGGTCACCTTTGGTAGAACCAAAGAGATGAAATTTACTGGAGCTCTGAGCGCCTGAAATGTGGCTGACCAATACGGTAGCAAGGTGCTCCCCCACTTCGGCAGAGGTGCGAGAGGACCTGAAGAACGGCCATGTTTTCAGCACTCTGCTGCTGGAACTTGTGTTGGTAAGACCTGTCTTAGGTGTGCTCCGTAAAGACAAAAGAGTGGAGACATGGTATGCATGTGAAATACTTAAGAGTAGTTTGGAATAATAATTTCTCTATTTCAGGAACTTTTGTGGGGAGAATCAAATGTCAGGCAGGTAATATTAAGGGGTTTGTAGTAATCTTCGGAAGTGACCAATGGTCACAATGAAACCACTTGTAGCAATAAGTTGAAATACTTCCGAGTGCTTAAGTAAAGCTGAATTACTAGCGTGTGTACTATAAGTTGTAAATATTTAAGAAATGGCGTGTGCAGGACTTGAAATTAGAGACGGGTACTTCCGCGTGGTGAGTACTGTGTAAGTCTCAATCTGTGTATGAGACAAAGGATAAAGAGAAGTACTTGTCCATGGTATCAGTTGAGGACTCACGTGTGTGATGAATATGTTCTTAATATTACTTTGCGTGTTATGTTTCCGTGTGACGCTTGATTCAAACTATAATACTCTGAGAGAGAAGCAAGGTGAGTCAGCCGTCTATCCAGCAACGCCACTTGGCTTGCATTTCACAGGAAGACGTGCATATATCCTCCAGAGTTCATAGTAGGAAAGAAAAGTTACGAAGTGGGGCAGTGTCGTGTGAAACTGGGATAAATACTAATTGAGGTGGGAAAGCTGAAAGTGATGTGATTATAACGTTGTGACTATTCTTTGTATGTTGCCAGTGTGATGTATTTCATGAAATTTAAGTATGTGTGGTTGGCATGGGAGAGTAACAAGATAGTTTCAGAGGCAGTGGGTTATGAATGTTCCTTTTTGTACCGCTCGGTCTGGAGGAAATTTTCGTAATGATGGGTGTGAGAGTCGAAGTGTGAGATATAAAAGAAAGATCCACCATCCTATCCAGAAAGTGCACTATAGCGTTAAAGAATTACGAGACCATAAGATAGAGAATCACCAATGTAAAGCCATGCCCACTGGGCGGAATTTCTCATGTTTTATTGTTGTAGGTTATAGAATTTGTGTGTTTAGGTTATAGAATTTATCGGAATAAATAAGATAGTGAAAAGAAAAAGATTGGTGGCCTTTTCCTTCGAATAGTATGTTGTCACGATACCCAGAATTTATAATGTGTGCGCCATTCATATCCAGTGCGATGGCCACGTGTTAATCAAAGCCGTTAAATAAGAAAGAAAATGTGGTATTGCCAGTGCGTAGTGAACAGTCAGAGTTGTGTAAATTACTAATAGTCAGATTAGCGTTTCCGTACCCGTTGCGTAATATTCAAACAGGAGAATAAGTTGTAACTTAATAGTGAGTACTAGAGTTCATGTTACTCGATAAATAAGAATGAGTCCACTCGTGTGGCAGACCACTCATCTTGCAGCCCTGACTGCTTGATGCCACAGTATGAGCAAGGCATGTGCGTGCCTCTCACTATATTCAGGGACCTTGCAAACGAAAACTTATTAAAGAAATGTCTTCATAGCGGTACCCAAAATCCAAATGAAAGTTTTAACAAATGTGTATAGGGAAGATTGCCAAAAACCAGTTTTATGGGAATAAATGGACTTGCTATTGGTATTTATGATGCAATTTCTACATCTACATCCATACTCCGCAAGCCACCGGACGGTGTGTGGCGGAGGGTACCCTGAGTACCTCTATCGGTTCTCCCTTCTATTCCAGTCTCGTACTGTTCGTGGAAAGAAGGATTGTCGGTATGCTTCTGTGTGGGCTCTAATCTCTCTGATTTTATCCTCATGGCCTCTTCGCGAGATATACGTAGGAGGGAGCAATATGCTGCTTGACTCTTCGGTGAAGGTATGTTCTCGAAACTTTAACAAAAGCCCGTACCGAGTTACTGAGCGTCTCTCCTGCAGAGTCTTCCACTGGAGTTTATCTATCATCTCCGCAACGCTTTCGCGATTACTAAATGATCCTGTAACGAAGCGCGCTGCTCTCCGTTGGATCTTCTCTATCTCTTCTATCAACCCTATCTGGTACGGATCCCACACTGCTGAGCAGTATTCAAGCAGTGGGCGAACAAGCGTACTGTAACCTACTTCCTTTGTTTTCCGATTGCATTTCCTTATGATTCTTCCAATGAATCTCAGTCTGCCATCTGCTTTACCGACGATCAACTTTATATGATCATTCAATTTTAAATCACTCCTAATGCGTACTCCCAGATAATTTAGGGAATTAACTGCTTCCAGTTGCTGACCTGCTATTTTGTAGCTAAATGATAAGGGATCTATTTTTCTACGTATTCGCAGCACATTGCACTTGTCTACATTGAGATTCATGTTTTAATGTTGGTGTCCAAAGCAGGAAATATGTTTTAGAGAAAACGGGATTAAGCCCGGAGTGAACCGCATCAAAGTTTTGTATGCGATAGACAGAGAGCATGTAGTTACAGCAGATAAATCATTGTTGGTGGTGATAAAATCAAGAAGAGTGCATCATAGGAATGTGGAATGGAAGACAATTGATTTAGCAAATGAAAAAGAACCTGCTTATGGTGCTGGACAGTTCTGAAAGAATGCCAAATATAAGTAGAAACTTAAACGGCCATTTTCCACAAAACAAAAATTTCTGTACTTAGGTACAAGTAACATCCCAAATAAATATCCTGTTACTTTCAAACTTGGTATGCTTATTAAATACAAACTCCTTAACGCAGAACTCTATAATTTTCCAACTCCATTAACAGTTGTGGTAAAAATTGAGATAATTAACTATAGTTTTTAAGTTTTTTCTAAACATGAAGTTTAAAATGCAACAGCTAATTCGTTTTTTCATAAATTAAATAAATTATATAGTTTCATATACCGGTAAGTATGGTTTGTATGCTGTGCAGAATTCATCGAAGAATCTCTCTTACTTATGAAGAAAAGTGTACCTGTAGTGACAAAGTAGCGAATAGTAAGTGAAAAATGATGAAATTTCACACGTAAATAAATATATTTTGTTATGTTTCTGAACTTCCACTGCTATGAATGTGAATCCTGAATCCTTCCTGGTCATGTTGACAAAGTTTTATGAATTTATTTGAAAAAGTAAAGACAGTGAAAATTAAAAAATCCTGTGCTGCCTCTCCTGCTCCAAGTCGGCATGTTTGACGTCCTAGCCCCTTTAAGTGGTTTCACGAGTAACCACTTCTTGCTCGGCTGAGGCGGCTGGAGACAGACCTCGTATTCGTACAATGAGCCAGCATACCTGAGACATGCATTGGTACCAGGGGCCTCTGTACTCTTCTACGACGATCATCAGGCGCCAATCAAATTTTGAACCGTTATGGAAACACCGAAAGTACAACACATTACCATGCATATACGGTGTAGGAAAACCGTTGGCCTTCAAAATAGCTTCCAGTCGTCTTCGAATGGATAAATATAGATCCTGTATGGTTTCCGAGAGAGTCATATACCATTCGACCTGCGAAAATAGTGGCAAGTTCTTGTAACGATGACGGAGGTGGCCAGGGTAGATGCAACAATTCATGCTCTGCTCACAAAATGAGTCTTATGCGAGCTATGTGAACAGATGCCCTGCCGTCATGCAACACAGCACCATCATTGGGCAACAAACATTGTACCATGGGATGGACCCGCCTTGCAGTTCCCTGCTTATGGAGCTCCTTTCGTGATGTTTTGGTGTTAACAGTGTTAGTGAGTGCGACATTCAGTTTTGCACTGACTTTTGCAGATGTCGGCCTTTTCTTTTCCATCACACTCCTCTTCAGTGACTTTCCATCACGATGACTCAACACAAACTTTCAACCACAAGGCAAGTAAGCAGATGATGTTTTTCAACCTTTCCTGCATGCGGTATAAGCATTCGATACGGTGCCTGCTAAAACAACCAAACATTTCGACTCCCTTGGTGACGAAGTACCCACTGTACGAACACAAACAATTTGCCCACATTCTAATTCACTTATCTTTGACATAACGCACTCACAGCTACACAGAATATAACTCTGATCACGACTGACTCTTGCTACGCAACCTGCACACTTGGTTAGCAACTGCATTTACATTTAGCCGCGCGTTTCTCGCGATGCAACCATTTTTTTGCCTCCCCCCCCCCTGCCCCCTCAGCAACCCTCCTTATGTTCTAATAACCTTTCACTCCGTGAAGAGAGAATGCTCGCAAGGCTTACGCTTGAAATGACTCTTTGAGGCACGCTCCGCAGACTAAACGGTGTGCACAGACCGCGTTGTTTAGTACGCGACTGACGATGTTCCGCACTCTACTGGACTGCACGGAGAATGCTCGTTTACTTTTACTGCCATTACCGGGCAACTTCCTCTGATCAAAAGAAGCTTGAGAAGTGGGTTGCTGATAAGAAAAAAGTACGAACTATGCAAGTGGGGTGTAACTTGTTTTGCAGTCATGGACTGTGCGGCTAGTCCCGGCGGAGGTTCGAGTACTCCCTCGGGCATGGTTGTGTGTGTTTGTCCTTAGGATAATTTAGGTTAAGTAGTGTCTAAGTTTAGAGACAGATGACCTTAGCAGTTAAGTCCCATAAGATTTCACAAACATTTGAACATTTTTTTGTAACTTTTTTTCACCCGTTTACTTGTCGACTTACGGTGCCTGTGAGAACAAATAACCTAGCAGAAGGCAGCGGCTTGTGCGAAAGAGAAGTATTATGGCTAAACGTCTGGCGACTTTGTGCTCATCAGTAACGGAACCCAATCTCAAAATGGTTAAAAGTGAGTAAGGGATCCAGCCCTATCCTTTTCAGTGGAATCCCTCCATTTGCATCAAGTGAATTAGAGAAACCACAAAAAATGGCAATCTGAATGACCGCCTGGAGGCGAATTTGAAAAAATGTGAGTCCAGTGTTACATCTTCCTTGTGTAAGAAAAGAAAGTGATACAAAGTACGAGCAACACAAACTTCATCGTTTATGTATCAGACAAGAAAAGACAGGAGAAATTTATTAACCGCTTAACGCCGTCTGTCACGAACTCGCGTTGTACCAAAACGACGCCAATAAATGGAAGGCCGCGAGGGGTAGCCGTGCGGTCTAGGGCGCCTTCCCACGGTTCGTGCGGCTTCCCCCTTCGGAGGTTCGAGTCCTCCCTTGGGTGTGAGTGTTGTCCTTATCGTAAGTTAGTTTAAGTTAGATTAAGTAGTGTGTACGCCAATGGACCGATGACCTCAGCAGTTTGTTCCCATAGAACTTATCACAAATTTCTAAAAAATAAATGGAAGTTCAGCTGTTTTTGAGCGCTAGTCACGGTACGTGCAGATTCTACACGAAGCTAGAAACGCCTCTGACATGTGCGCCATTTCCTGAGTGTTGTGAGTACTTCTAGGATGATTTCCTGTTCGCGTCTTCGTTCACGGCATACACAAAAGATGTTATTGTCTTTGTTTAGAGAATTACAGATAGATCTAAAGCTAAGTTCAGTTCTGAAAATTATTTGTTTGTTGTATGGTATCTGTGATGTAACGTAAATCCCATTTAATGTAATAAACCAGTTGCACGAGCAAGTGAACACAGAAGTATTTACAAGAACATTATATGATAACATTTCATTTCACAGGGGCTTCATGGAACCCACTTCAAGTTATTTCTCTACCGGTCTACTCCCGAACAGAGCGCCGGATAAAATAAACACATTTTTCCGTAAGAGCTCTGATGTCTCTTATTTTATTAGGATAAACATTACTTCGTATGTAGGTGGCGCCAACAAAATAATTTCGCATTCCAAGGAGAAGGTTGGTGAATGAAGTTTAATGCGATCATACCGCATCGGCAAACCCCTTTGTTTTAATGAATGTCACACCTATTCACAAATAGTATGCGTGGTATTGTGTCCCCTTTTCGCGATAATACAAAACGAGCTGCCCTTCTTTGAACTGTTTCGCTTTCCTCAGTCAATCCTGCCTGTGGCGCATTCATCACCGCACAGCAATACTCCAGAAGAGGATGGACAACCGTGGTGTAGGCAGCCTGGTTAGCCAATAAATTGCAGTCTTTGGTTCGCTTTCCCCACAACATTCTCTATGTGATCGTTCCAATTTAAGTTATTCGTAATTTCAATACTGTTTGTATAAAACGCGCATCATAAAACGTTTGTGTAGCTTTGTGGGCGCGTGCCCAAGATAAAATCAAGTGAAGTTAAAGCCAGTATTTCGCTGACTTGTATCATCAGAGTACACAGGTGGCCAATTCTGTTCATTGTTTACGTACATATTCTGTAATTTATTTCAAATTTCCAATAATTCATATAAATAGCCATCCTCAGCACTGTTTTGACGGATTAATTTGACTTTCATTGCGATGTGAAATTTTAATGGTCAGTCAATAGTGCGAAACGTTTATTTTTTTAGCGATCCCCGAAATTTTATCCTCCACGAAATGCAAACGGGCATTTGAAAGCTCGGGTACGACCTGCGAGGAGGTTCTACGACGGTTTGCGAATTACCCAAAGTAAACAACATGAGCTACTGGAATTCAAATACAGAATATTAAAGGCGCTCAGAAAGCGTGGAAAAGACGTGACAAAACAAGAGAGGTGGGTCTTCAGCCGGTATAGAGGCAGAATAACTATGCCAAAGCATCTGGCTCCATCAAAACCGGTTTCGGATGAGTCTACTCGAACTGATGCTGCATATTATAGGCCTCAGGTTGCAGACACAAGGCAAAGATGTAGAAGACCGAATTGTCAAAGACAGACGGTCTTCTTGTGTAGCATCTGTTTCCGAGAATTTCACGAAGACGGCTATGTTGCATTACACATAATTATTTAAAAAATATGTCACAACGTATTTCTCATCTTTAACCACGTAAACCTCATAAATTTATCATCAAAACGTTATGTAAAAATCATTTGCTAAATGAAATGTTGTAAGTGTTCATCAATTGCTCAAATACCCGTGGTCGCAAAAAATGCGACAGATCCAATTAGACCTGAGAGGTATAACATATCTTGTATCTACAGGACAACACTTCATTACTGGTTACAAAATATGGTTTTATGATTTCAATTATAAATTTATTCAGGTACTAAAGGATTAGGAAATAATTGCACCTTTGATAATTCTCTTATGAGAAGTTGTTCTTGGTAAATGAACGGACAGTTGTTGAAAATTTACGAGCGACTTTGTCTCGCCTCCGTTGTAGCTCTTCTACAGTTTCTGTCTCTCTCTCTCACACACACTTTTTATAATTTATTGGCTTTCGGGGCGTGCACATAAAGCTACCTCGATAGCAGAAAGTCAATTACGTCGAAACTAACCTAAAGACAAGGAGACACAGAATACCTGATAGGAGAAAATCCCCTACCCGGCCAGGAATCGAACCTAGACTCCTTCGGTTAAGAATCCGCCGCGCTGAGCGCGCTGGTACCGGGGCGGACACACTCACTCTCTCTCTCTTTGTCAGCTAGAACAGGGAGACAAGAAGCCAGCACCTGCCGGTCACGACGTCCATTATGCGGCACAGCACGGCGCTCCTACTGGCCTAGCACTCGCCCCGAAGCCGAACCCGCGCTTCTTGTCGCCTGCTGTCGGCATCTTAGGGCCTGACGGCAACATTGGCCGACTGCAACAAGTAGAGGGTGCGGAAGCTCGCTCTGTAACTGGGCGTTCTCTCGGTGGCCGTCTGTGCGAGTCTTGCTGTTCCAAAAGTAACCTGACTACAATTACATGATCTATCACGCTGTAAGACAAGCGACTACATTCGGTAAAATCCTGGCTGACTTAACTTTAAGATGTTCATCATCCAAGTACGGATTTCTATTCTTGTTAGACAATCATTGACACGAATAAATAACTCCTCCGAAGTGTCAAACGGAGTGGCTTATGGGAGCAAAGAGTAAAGTTTCTTGGATATCACAGAGAGTGCGTTGATATCAATGGTATTTTTTCATTGATTTCTTAATAAGTCACAACTGCGAAAAGATGAGTGGTTATGATCTGTTTCTTCAGTGGAAACGGATGACTATAGTGTAACACTTGCCCAATAAAGAAGTAATCTTTATGATGGAAATTACCTTTATTAATTTCATTTAATGACGCTCTCTCCACAACATATGAGAAACTGTGCAACGAGGAAGAGTTAATGAAACTGATCATGGCATAAAAGTCATCTTCTCATACGATAGTTAACAACTCTGTTCCATGTTTAGTGCGATTACATGCCGAGTAAACTCAAGAAGTTGAAGAATTACTTCCCTCGAGATTCAGTTCTCTAACTTACACTCTTCAGTGTACAAACACACCATCTACCAGAAACTGTGTGTAACAAATTTATGTAGACCTGCTGACTGTCTAGTGACTCAGTGGACAAGTATCTCAGAGGCAGAAGAAATGACAAATGATCTGTGTTTCTAAGTACATTCACTTTGTACGCTTACAAACTCATTGTCGCTAAGACTGAACGTCGCAGTTCTTCCGCGTACACGTTTTTGCCCGGTATTTTAATATCGAAGATGCCACTACCAGCGACGAAAGAGACGTGTTACAGAAAAATCAGTCAATAGACGTTTGGAAATTGCTTTTAAGTTCCTAAACCCGTTACTCTCATACGTCGTTCCCAGGAACGTAGGACAGAGGGTGAGTGTTTGTGAAAAGTTCTGTGACATGATTCCTGTCATTAGAATCGACAGCAAACCAATGCCGAATGTGTCTTAGGTCTGCATTCCATGACGCAACGGAAGATGAAGACATACAGACGGTACCAGTATTTAAATATGTGGGAGACGAAAAATCTAATAATAATGGCGGACTGGAATGCAGTTCGAGGGAACAAATAAAACAAAGGAATATGGGAGAAGATGGGCTTGGTAGTAGGAATGAGAGAGAAGAAAGATTAAGTGAGTTCTGTAACAAACTTTAGTTTGTAGCCGGCCGAAGTGGCCGAGCGGTTCTAGACCCTTCAGTCTGGAACCGCGCGATCGCTACGGTCGCAGGTTCGAATCCTGCCTCAAGCATGGATGTGTGTGATATCCTTAGGTTGGTTAGGTTCAAGTAGTTCTAAGTTCTAGGGGACTGATGACCTCCGAAGTCAAGTCCCATAGTGCTCAGAGCCATTTGAACCATTTTTTTCAGTTTGTAAAGGTGTATACTCGGTTCAAGAATCGTCTGGAAAAGGTCTAGAGAAAAGAGAAGATTCCAGCTGTATTACATCATGGCCAGGCAGAGCTTCCGAAATCAGATATTCGAGTGTAAGGCGTGCTCAGGAGCAGATAGAGACTCAGTCACAGCTTAGAAATGATGTAGAGTGAACTGGTGGTTGAGAAAATCGCACGGAAGAATCAGTGTTACAGGAAGAGGGAAACTGCAGTACTGAGAAATAATGAGACGCGTCGTTTGAAGTTCGCTAAAAATGTGGATAATGCGATAAAGAATACCGCAATAGACAGTTTAGTTGAAGAGCAGAGGACATCGCTAAAAGGATGATAGTAGGACAAACATAGGTACTTGGAAGGTAACGGCGAAGAAACAGTTGGTTGACGAAAGAAGGAAGTACAAAACAAAAAAAAGGTTCTGAGAAAGACAGGAATATAGCAATATAAATTACTCAGGTGTGAAGACAAGACGAAGTGAATACAAGAAAAATGTAAACAAACAGAAAAAGAAATGAACGTCGGAAGGAACGACACATTTTACTGAAAAGTCTAAGAAACTTTCGGTGAAATTAATAGCAAGGGCGGTAACATTAAAACACTGGGAATTACATTGTTAAGTGCGGAGGGAAGAGCGAATAGGTGGAAAGAGTACGTGGGAGGCCGCTATGAGAGGGAGGAATTTTGTAATGACGTGATAGAAGAAGAAGTTATAATCGATATGGAAGACATAAATAACCGAGCACCAGGGTCGGGACTGAAAAGCTGTTTGGAAGACTTAAGATCATATAAGGTATAAAGGATAGATAACATTCCATCGGAATTTGTAAAATTGTTGGGGGAAGTGTCAACCAAATAAATACTAAAGTTGGTGAATAGAATCTGTGAAGCAGGTGACTATCAGACATTCGGAAAAATATAATCACATAATTCCGAAGATACCACGATGTTGCGTTTGATAGTGGAAGCAGCACTGAAGAAAATTCAAGACACGTTCATAGGATTTGTAGAACCTAGAAAAAGCGATCGACAACATAAAGCGGTGAAAAATGTTCGAAATTCTAAGAAAAATTGGAGGAGGTTGTAGGGAAAGTTGGGTATTATACAATATACAGGAACCAAGAGGGAATAATACGACAAAGACCAAGACAGAAGTGCTCGTATCAAAAAACGTGTAAGACAGGGATACAGTTCAGTTAAGACATAGAAGAAGCAATGAAGAAAATAAAAGAAATGTTCAATAGTAGGCTTAAAATTAAGGTTGAATGGATATTAATGATACTATTCGCTGATGACATTGCTATCTTCAGTGACACTGAAGAAGAATTGCGCGATCTGTTCAACGGAATGAACAGTCTAGTAAATAAAGAATATGTTTTGAAAGTAAACCGAAAAAAAGACGAATGTAATTAGAACTGGTAGAAATGAGAATAGTGAGAAACTTAAAATCAAAATTGGTAATCACGAAATAAATGTTCTGTTACCGTGGAAGCAAAATAACCAGTGACGGAAGAAGCAAGGAGGACACAATAAGCAGACTTCCACAGGCGAAAAGAGCATTCCTGGTCGATAGAAGACCGCTAATATTAAACGTAGGACTTAATCTGAGAAAGAAACTTCTGAGAATGTACGTTTGGAGCACATCAATCAATGGTAGTGAAACATTGACTTTAGGAAACACAGAACACAGGAGAATCGGAGCAACAGAAGCATGTTGAAAATTAGGTTGGATGGTAAAGTATGGAATGAGACGGCTCTCCACAAAATCAGCGAAGAAAGGAACGTATGATAAACACAGAAGAAGGGAAAGATGATAGGGATTGTGTTAAGACATCAGGGAATAGTTTCCGTGGCACTAGAGCGAGTTGTGTGGAAGACTGCGATTGGAATACATCCAACAAATAACATTGATGGTACAGGGTGCAAGTTCTACCTTTGCAGAATTAACTGAAATGCATCTAAATTATAGAGAAGGCAGGCAATCTGCGATAAGGGCAAGGTTGATCATTCATATTAGATTCCCAAAATATGTAGCATTCCGAATGTAAGGACCATTATTGATGTGCACAAACGGCGACAAGACACGGAATCTGATCGTCCTCGATGTGAGGGTCGTGGGCCAGTGTGATGCTATAGCATTAAGGAGTGAGGAGGAAATTCTATGTATACTGAAGAAGAACCCAACGCAAGTACACGAAGGTCGGCACGTCAGGCAGGAACATTTCATATGACTATTCATCGCGCGTTGCGTGAAAATTTACTGCATCCTTATCATCACCAGAAAGTTCAGCATCTTCACGAAGTGGACTACTCACGAAGAGCTATATTTTGCACTTGGCTCTTGGAGCAGTGTGGAAACAAAGTAGAGATTTTCGGAAAGTTCTGGTGAGAGACGAATCGACTTTCAATCGCAAAGGTCGTGTGATAATTTGCGCACCTGGGTAAATGAAAACCCTTACATTATTCGAGGTGCAGGTTTCAAACCAGATAATCTGTAAACATGTGGATCGGAATCGTCGGAGATACTCTTCTGGCGCCTGTTACGGTCATCAGCCAGAGATTCTGAATGACATTCCACTTCAGGGACGTCTCGAGATGTACTTAACGCACGATGGAGCACCTCTTCGTGCCGACAGAAGATTTCGTCTGCATTTAGATCGGCAGTTTCCCAACAGATGGGTTGCCCGAGGAAGCGATGTATGTTGGCCTCGCAGATCCCAAAATTTAAGTCCACTGTATTTTTATTTCTGGGGATACGCCAAATGAGCTCATCTAGAGAGATGTAGTCGACTATAAAGCCACTGTAAGACGCTTGAGTACGGGATGGGTCAGAGTATAGTGGTATCGTAGCTTACAAGCCTGCGTTGCAGCTTGCGGAGTCCATTTCGAAAATCTGATTCGAATGCCGTGACAGAAATCAGTGTTATTAGTCCCTTATCTAAGCTCATAATAGCCTTAATTTCGTGTGTCCTGATTTTCTCACGAGCCGAAGAATGTGCAATATTCTTTTCTTTTGGAACGTAAGTGAAGTTCTGTATTATGTACCATACCTTCATATTTTCAGTTTGTTGTGTTGTTTTGGATAATGCATCAGTGATATCCACATGAATAGAAACAATGCAAGGATAAGCATTGGCAATGCCAGGATAAGTTATAAAGCCTCAATTAAATGTTTTTACACCTTTGTGCTCAATGTTGCCCTTGTTTGTAGTAACGGACGCTATAGATAACACAAATAATGTTTCATAAATGATTGTTATTTCACACTAAGAATGTGTACAACAAGTAATGCCTATTTGGGTAGGTACGAAGCATGACAAGTTCCTCCATCTGTTGTTAGTCACGGGAGGGTGACCAGCACGTTCGCTATCACGAGACGTACCGCACCGCTTTACCCCTCTTAACAACCCCTCCCGTAATCTCGGTGAAAATAGACATAAATGCCGTGCTTGTGCCATGCGTACGTGTAGATACTACCCACCCTAAATAATATGCTGCTGGTAATAGCTATAATTAGTCTGAAAATGACCTAAATACTGCTGTAATGTTGTTCAGTCCACCGGCCTCAGTCATCAACAAAATATCTGCACGTTTACCCGTTACACCCTATACATATCATATGTTGAAACTTCTCGTAAATAGAGAGTGGAAGGAGCATTCTGTACTTCCTTTGAAGATACTTTTAATAGCCACGGTCGCTTCCAATACTATTTATTCCTGATGACCGGTTTCGAGAGTTAAGGCTATCATCTTCTGATGTTCAAAAAATATGTTGTTATACGTCCTTTTCTATTATGACTGTATTACATATGGCGTGTCGGCTGGAATTATAGTGGATAGCATGTAGCACATTCCACACAGGTTTGCTAGAAATGAAAACAGGTTAGTCGCAAGTAAGACCAGTGCACTTAAAAAGCGCCTTTTGTTACTAGTAATGTCCAAACACATAAAATTCCACTGATCCTTGTTAGATGTTGAATCGCGTAACAGTGTACATTTGTGCCCATGTTTACGTTTACATGATGAGTTAAATACGTCATGGATCCAAATTCTCTGAACTACACAGTTCAGCTTCAAAGGATGTGTAGGCATTATTTATTAACTCGTCGCGTAAACAAAGACATGTCCACAACATGTGCGCCGTGACGCAGTTCCTCATATAACAAGCATCAGGAGACTGCTATGTATGTTGACATCCCTAGTTACACAAGGTGCTTTTTTAGTGTATTGTTTTTATTTGTGCCATATCTGTTTTATTTTTAACAAAACTGTGTAGAACGTACTACATGCTGTCCACTGTAATGTCAATGTGACATATGTGATACACTCATAGTGAAACAGGATGTATAACAACAGGTTTTTTGAATATCAGAAGATGGTAGTCTTAAGTGTTGAAACTGGACATTAGTAACGGATACAATCTTGGCTATTAAAAGTTTCTTTACACAGCGTGTCGCACCTAGCTTTGCCATCTCATATATTTCCGAAATGAAACAAAATGTGAAAATCCAATTGGCCAGGGATGCACCTACGTCAGGGGCTCACACAATGGCTAGGAATGCACAATCGCTACATGTATGTACTTTTTTTTTTTTGCCGAAATTGGGTGTATAGTTAGAGATGGCAGACTTGGTTTGACTGTTCTAAACTTTAAACCTTCTGGAATACTGAGACTTTAAATAATGGAAACAGTGCCACCATTTTCGTCGTGCTGTTGTAATGCCGTTATGCGGGTTGCCTGCCCTGACCTGAAGCCTGATGTAGGCAGCCTTTGCTCTGCACATTACGGCAGAAACTGTGGCGCCGTTGTCATCTTTTAAAAGTGTACGTATTTCAAAAGATATGAGATGCGGAACAGTGGAAAAGAGATTCCCGTCACTAATTGTACCTCTGGTTTTCATTTCTGTAGAAAAAACATACCTGCGGGTTTAAAACAAAAAGGTAACTTTTACGTGGAAGTGATGTTCGTTTACATTTGTGGATTGTCCATTCGTGTCCATTGTGTGATTCCCAAACGTTGATGCGCTCCTTATTTTGCAACGTGCTGCGTAGCTGAGTAAGTTTAGTTTTACTAGATGTAGAGAACATACTTAATCTGATGGCTTTGTGATGTCTTCGTATTATGTTTGTTTCTGTAATAAAATAAAATATCGTGCCCTCATGAAATACTTAGCTTTGTGCTATTTATAGCACGCAGAAAATCATTCAGAAGTAGTCATGGTCTGAGATAACTGATACTTCATTTTCAACAGAAAATACAGGGTCTGCTGAATTTAAGCCTTGACGTATTACTTATTAAGATAACTCATGGGAAAGGTGTTAAAATTTTATCCCAAGTGGAAAATTAGAGAAAGTGCAGAAAATTGTATTGAACAAAACTGCATGAGAACATAGACTCTAGCATCACGCTTTATTACAAGGAAGCGTAAAGCACATATTTCATGAAGAATTAACTACGAAAAAAGCTGTCAGTTACGTGGAATCTTCGTTTATTAAAACATGATCAAAAACAAAGTGGTTCAAATGGCTTTGAGCACTATGGGACTTAACTTCTGGGGTCATCAGTCCCCTAGAACTTAGAACTACTTAAACCTAACTAACCGAAGGACATCACACACATCCATGCCCGAGGCAGGATTCGAACCTACGACTGCAGCGGTCGCGCGGTACCAGACTGTAGCGCCTAGAACCGCTCGGCCACTCTGGCCGGCTGATCAAAAACAAGATCGAATTTTTCTGAATTGTTTGGATCGCTTGAATAAACCTGCAAAGTAAACTGCACAGATTTCATTCTCGAGGAGAGAAACAAAACGTAAATTAAAATATTGACTGGAAGGTTGTGCTCCTGTAACAATGGTAATGAGTATCTAACTAATTATTATATTTCATTAGGACTACTCGCTGAAGTTTTTTGGCAACGAGAATAGTGAAGTATTTGTTCGAACAGTCAACTGATCTACCACATCTGGTACCTACTGAGTACCACATATTCTCATATCTTGAACTGCAAAATTTAGGTAGAGTGAGGTTTGGACGGGGGGTTGTACAGATTGGGGCTCAATTTAATCATTATTTTATTTAATATAACAATGCTTCTGATAAGAGAATAGAAGTACACTTTCAATAATACAAAATATTGCTCTAGCCCATGAAGGTCCTTCAACAGGGCTCCACCGATACAGTGCAATAAAGTATCCCCCATATGTCGACACACATTATAAAAATACATACATGTATGCGTGTATGAATACATATCTGTGTGTATGCATTTATGAATGCATGTATGCATATTTGTCCATATGTATGCATGTATATGCGTGTTCCACATCTCCTCCTAAACTGTTGGATGTAACTGAACCAAACTTGGTACATGTATCATTTGCTTTCTGTTGACAGTAATCACATATATGTTAAATGTACCTGCAAAATTATATGATTATATGACGTAGTTCAGGAGATATAGTAGCGTAAAAACCTAAGATGCATGAAAAACTGCCACATCATGTACTACTTTTTAATTTATTCCTTCTTTACTACTGCGTCTAATCCGATCACATTTCTCCGATAGTATCCACATATGCTGCTGAATGCATCTACAAAATTATATCATTGTATGACACATAGTTCAGGAGATGAGCTGTCATAAAAACTGAGCTTTATGAAAACTAAACTGCTGGCGAATTTCTCTAGAGATACATATGATATATGGGTACAAATATGTGTGTTTTACTAAATACACGTGACATGTGCATACAAGATGTGGCCACACTTAAAAACCTCCTGCTGAACCCCTGTGTAGATTTCAACCAAACTTGGTGCAAATGTTGCTTACTGTCTAGAACAAAATACTATGGGGGTAAGGACTACCAGCCTCCTATTGGGGTGAGGGCAAGGAACAGAGAAAGATGGGTGAGATGGGGAACAGAGAGAGGGAAAGACGAGATGGACACAGGTAAGAGGAGGAAGAGATGGATGGGAGGAGTAAATGCATAGGGAAAGGGTGAGGCAGAGATGAAGAGAGAAAGGGGTAGGAGGAGATGGACAGAGGGAAGAGGAGGAGATGGATAGAGAGAGGGAGAGGAGGAGATGTAAAGCAGGATATGGACAGAAAGAGCGAGAGGAGGAAATGAGGAAATGAGAAGAAGGGAAGGGGGAGAACAGAGAGGGGCGGAGGAGGAGATATAGAGAGGAAGACTAATAGAAGAATGGAATAAATACATACCCATACAATGCCAGGTACTGTGCTAGTTAAAGAATAAAATCCAACCTTTGTCCTAGCATACACAACTAGGCAACAGCGTCAATAGCGTGCTAGTACTAATGAATCATATGAATGAAACTAATGATTGATAACAGACATTCTGGAATCTGAAACCTACACAGTGAGAAAATTTTGAACAAAGCGCATTCACCAAAACTGGGTGTGTAGAAATAGAAGTGTATTTTCGACGTGCAATGCAGTCTCCACCTCCCAAATTGAGAAATTTTTGTCCTTATTCTCGTATATATCTAGTTACAAGCACACATTCATTTCAGTCATTTGAGATTTTGCTTAAACAGTTGAAAGTGACTAAAAGTGTCAGTAGAAAACGTTAAGTAGCGAGTGCGAGTGTTCAAACCTTGGCATACATTCTCTACGACGTTCGTGCTCATCCACCGAATTGTTATATTATATCGTACTTTTGTTCAACATGCTTCTTATCTTGGACATAGGATATCCACAACTATTCTTATCCATTTTAGAAAATGAGCATGGACTTGGGTAAACACGTATTTATTAATACGACACGATTCGGCCGTTAGGTCGTTCACAGGTGCCCAATTACTTATCACAACAGGAATAATGTTCTGTGTCGATGAGCGCTCAGGCTTAACATATGTTATTATACATATATACACTGTTGCCTTCGGCAACACAAAATAATCACTGAAAGGCCGCATTAAGATAAAGGGTAATTGGTACTCTTCGTCTTCACACCATGACAGAATCGTGCAGTCCGATCAAGTGAAATGTTAGCCTGTCTGTATAGGCAGCAACGTGCATGGTCAGATTCGGGGCAGAACAGTTTGGGCTGTTCGTATACTAAGAGTGTGAGGTGAAATTCCTCTCGTGGTGAGTGTGGATCCAGAAGCAGTGCGGGAACAGGCTGTAGTGAGGAAGACTCTGTAGTGAGAACCGAGGTCTTTGCGTTCTTGAATTCAAAGGGAAGAATGAATCTAAAGCGAGAGGGGAGCTGTCGGTTACCAGGTGCCGTGGCTCACACCTGACCATCCACGTTTACGGCGCTCTCCGTGAAGTAACACTGCTTTCGTCTTCCGTCACGTTCTAACAGACGCGCCGCACTTTGCACGGTGAAAGTGGACATGAGTTCACTATAGTTAAGGACAGAATTCTCCTTCTCCGCTGTATTACAGTATAGTCCACTCTAGTAACGGATGAGTTGCATCTGCGGAAAATTTGTATCCGTTTAGCATTCCTTTATCAATTTATTTATTCTTTTTCGTTCCATGCATTTATAAGACTCTTCAGTTTCTCCCGGGGTTAATGATAGAAGAATAAAATCGATTCTATGTCAGACGTACGGCTGCACCTCTGGCTATCTAGTGGTGACCTAATTTTTTTATATACACTCCTGGAAATTGAAATAAGAACACCGTGAATTCATTGTCCCAGGAAGGGGAAACTTTATTGACACATTCCTGGGGTCAGATACATCACATGATCACACTGACAGAACCACAGGCACATAGACACAGGCAACAGAGCATGCACAACGTCGGCACTAGTACAGTGTATATCCACCTTTCGCAGCAATGCAGGCTGCTATTCTCCCATGGAGACGATCGTAGAGATGCTGGATGTAGTCCTGTGGAACGGCTTGCCATGCCATTTCCACCTGGCGCCTCAGTTGGACCAGCGTTCGTGCTGGACGTGCAGACCGCGTGAGACGACGCTTCATCCAGTCCCAAACATGCTCAATGGGGGACAGATCCGGAGATCTTGCTGGCCAGGGTAGTTGACTTACACCTTCTAGAGCACGTTGGGTGGCACGGGATACATGCGGACGTGCATTGTCCTGTTGGAACAGCAAGTTCCCTTGCCGGTCTAGGAATGGTAGAACGATGGGTTCGATGACGGTTTGGATGTACCGTGCACTATTCAGTGTCCCCTCGACGATCACCAGTGGTGTACGGCCAGTGTAGGAGATCGCTCCCAACACCATGATGCCGGGTGTTGGCCCTGTGTGCCTCGGTCGTATGCAGTCCTGATTGTGGCGCTCACCTGCACGGCGCCAAACACGCATACGACCATCATTGGCACCAAGGCAGAAGCGACTCTCATCGCTGAAGACGACACGTCTCCATTCGTCCCTCCATTCACGCCTGTCGCGACACCACTGGAGGCGGGCTGCACGATGTTGGGGCGTGAGCGGAAGACGGCCTAACGGTGTGCGGGACCGTAGCCCAGCTTGATGGAGACGGTTGCGAATGGTCCTCGCCGATACCCCAGGAGCAACAGTGTCCCTAATTTGCTGGGAAGTGGCGGTGCGGTCCCCTACGGCACTGCGTAGGATCCTACGGTCTTGGCGTGCATCCGTGCGTCGCTGCGGTCCGGTCCCAGGTCGACGGGCACCTGCACCTTCCGCCGACCACTGGCGACAACATCGATGTACTGTGGAGACCTCACGCCCCACGTGTTGAGCAATTCGGCGGTACGTCCACCCGGCCTCCCGCATGCCCACTATACGCCCTCGCTCAAAGTCCGTCAACTGCACATACGGTTCACGTCCACGCTGTCGCGGCATGCTACCAGTGTTAAAGACTGCGATGGAGCTCCGTATGCCACGGCAAACTGGCTGACACTGACGGCGGCGGTGCAAAAATGCTGCGCAGCTAGCGCCATTCGACGGCCAACACCGCGGTTCCTGGTGTGTCCGCTGTGCCGTGCGTGTGATCATTGCTTGTGCAGCCCTCTCGCAGTGTCCGGAGCAAGTATGGTGGGTCTGACACACCGGTGTCAATGTGTTCTTTTTTCCATTTCCAGGAGTGTATGTGACTCTTCAATTTCTCCAGTCGTATTTTATGACGAAATAAATCCCGGGTGAACAGCCTGGTATGAGTGTGCATAGGACACAATATTTCGGCAGTCGACCACGTTGCCATCATCAGGTACGCTGATGTACTGACCGGCGGTTGGCCGGCGCCATGTATTTATGTCCAGCAAAAAGTTCTTTAATTCAGTTTTTAACTCCGCTACGAGCTCCACTGTATTATCTAAATGACATTTAACGAGCACTGTTCGGTTGTTGAAAACATGTGTACCCATGCTCCTGACTGCTTTCTGTACTTGGGTTAACCCCTAAAGGGGTTTGTAGAGGTTGCTTTGGTCCTAGTTTTATATTCAAGATTTGCCTAATTTTTGAGAGGAGAGAAATACTGGTAATAAAAAATAGGTATGAACATATCACCTTAGTGAATGGAAATATTCAGAACACACTAATTTCTTTTCTAAATCACCTGCAGCAGTGATCATGCGTACTGTAAACGTAACTGAAATACCGTACGTAAGGCACGTCATTCATTCTCAGCAGTGGGCTACGTCAGGGTTGCGTCTATTAGTAGTCGCAATAACTTACAATTTCTATTTCTCGCAGTACACTGAGAAGACCATTTTATTGGTTCTGGCGTTCTAAGGAGGTTGTAAACTACATATACTGAGCCTTGTGAAAATTCAGCGACAGTCTAGTCGCCTTGAGAAATCCGTTGAAGTTTCCGAATATTTGATCAAATGTGCTGATAAATATACTGCCAATCGTAGTCGTTTCTGCTTCTTCTCTGAGGAAGGTCCCATACTACCAAGTCCTAAACCTTGCGGATTTCAATTATATCCGTCATAAACGGAATAAAATATTTAAAGGTCTTTGAGAGATTTTTTTGTAGCTAGGGTCGAAATACGCATTTGCTTAGGCCCTCAATAGCCCACTTGGAAATGACGTTGTATGATCAGGTCTACAAACAATACATGGGACAGGCAGGAAGAGCAAAACACATTGGAAAAAAAACTTGTAGGTATGTTGTAACTCTTCAGGCTTTCCCGGCGATCTAATGACATCTTGGGTTGTCGAGTGTTCTGCCGGATATCAGCGTCGTACTTGCACGATATGTGGGCAAATGTATTCACCACATCCGCAACTCAGAAGATTTGCTGCAACGCCTCAAGCAACTGCACATCACAGATTCGGACATCATGGTTAGTTTTGATGTGGTATCGCTGTTCAACAGGGTACCACTGAAGGACTCACTAGAACTGATTGCAGAGAAATTTGACGGTGCTCTGTTGGACCTGTTCAGTCATACACTGACATCCACGTATTTCCTGTACAGAAACCAATATTACGAGCAAACCGAAGGTGTAGCTATGGGCAGCCCACTGTCCCCTGTGGTTGCCAACATGTATATGGAGAGTTTTGAGGAGAGGGCATTGGAGACAGCCACATTTAAACCCACATGTGGATGACACCTTCGTGATCTGGCCACATGGGATGGACAGACTCAATGAGTTTCTTGAACATCTTAACTCATGCCACCCTAATATCGAGTTCACCATGGAACTGGAGAAGAATGGCCAGCTGCCATTTCTGGATGTACTAGTCCAGAGGAAAGCAGATGGATCAATTGGCCACAGTGTGTACCGAAAACCATCACACACTGATTTACATCTGCAGGCCAGCAGCTGTCACCACCCTGCACAGAAAATGGGGTTCTGAAGACTTTGGTCCACAGAGCACGTGCCCTGTCAGACCAAGAGAATCTACCTATAGAGATAGAACATCTCAAAACAGTTTTCTCCGAGAATGGATACACAGACAGACAAATTGAGAGGGCACTCCAACCAGCCACTATACCACAGGTTCCTGAATAAGACCAAGATGAAGCAAAGAAGGTGGCATGTCTGCCCTATGCTGGCTCTATTTCTGCCAGAATCAGTAGGATCCTCCGTAAACACAATATCAAGTGTGTTTTCTGTCCATCCAATAAGATCGGGGGACTGCTGGGGAGTGTCAAAGACGACCTGGGGTTACGAAAACCAGGGATTTACAATATACCTTGTCAATGTGGCATGTCCTACATTGGCCAGACGACAAGAACTGTAGAGATCAGGTGCAAAGAACATCAGAGGCACACTAGATTAAGACAGGTGACTAAGTCAGCCATTGCTGAACACTGTCTAGAACTAGATCATGCCATGAAGTATGAGGATACCAAGATTCTAGCACAAACACCCAGATTTTGGGACAGTGTTGTAAGAGAATCGATAGAAATTAAAATGGCTGACGATCTTATGAACCGCGACACACGGTACCAGCTAAGCAGAGTCTGGGATCCGGCTCTGGAATTGTTAAAGGAGCAACGGGGCCAGCTGCAACACTGCACAAACAGAGACATGGAGATGGAAAACGAACCTCTGACGGACTGCCAGGCGCACCAGACCAAAGAGGAACACCCAGAAGTGGGATTGGTGGGCGCGGACCGCAGAGGGAACATCCAGAGCCGCAGCGGACGAAAAACGGAGCGGCAACGCTCCAACAGGTCGTGGTGAGTGGGCGCGGACCGCAGGGGGAACGCTTGGTACCCCAGACCGTAGATGAAACCCCCAGGAGCGGGTTTGGTGGGCGCGGACCGCAGAGGGAACACCTAGAACCGCAGCGGACGGAAAATGGAGCAGCAATGCTCCACCAGGTCGCAGGGAATGGGCGCGGACCACAGAGGAAGCACCTGCAGCCGTTGGTGGAGGGGGAAGGCCATAGGCATAAATACTGGACCAGGTCCACTCGAGGAGCAGTCTCAGGTCGCACCTGATGAAGGTTACGAGCTACGTGACCGAAATATCGTGCAAGTACGACGCTGATATCCGGCAGAACACCCGACAACCCAAGATGTCTGTAGGTATGTTAATTGCATGAGTTTGGAAGTGGAGATGATGACGACGTGGATACAATGAGTAACTGGCAAAGCACAGAGATTATTGAATAGCCTACAAAAAGTACATACGGTTTCAAATCTTTCATAACAGCAGCTGTCGGTAGCTCACCTGGAAGACTATTCAGGCCATATGCTTCACCGGCCTGAAGTAATAAGGTGTCACATAAAAAAAGGAAAATGTGCCATATTATGTATCAAAGTGGTAATACGTGCCCACATTGGTTTAGACAAAATCATTATAGTAGGATAACTTGTAAGGTGGACCTGTCATTTTGAATTTTGTACTTTATCGACGTACACGTCAGAGAGATAGCAAGTTACGTTAGTGTTACATAATTTTTGATCTTATAAAACGTAACACGTATTACGTGACAAAAAAAGTCACAGGTGTAGTACTTCCCTGCTAGTAACCCATAAAGGTTCTGACGCCCATGGTGTTCAGAGACTGTATTCAAAGTGGCATGTGGTGAATACCATCGATGGACGAGGGTTTGGCCTTTATTACCATTCCTCGCCTTCCTCAAACTCTCCCTCTCCGTTTTCGTGCCTAGGTGCGCTATTTAGGAACAAATTTAGAAACTCGAAATCTTTCACAAATAAATATTTTATTACATTGTTTTTCATTCCCAACCCGCCAGGTTAGCCGACAGCGCTAATGCGCTGCTTCCTGGACTCGGGTAGGCGCATCAGCCCCGGATCGAATCCGCTCGGCGGATTAACGACAAAGGGCCGGTGTGCCAGCCAGCCAGGGTGTGGTTTTTAGGCGGTTTTCCACATCCCACTAGGTGAATACTGATCTGGTTCCCACGTGCCGCCTCAGTTACACGACTTGCAGACGTCTAAAACACATTTGCAGTATTTCATGATTTACACTAGACATAGACAGATAGGGTACACTGATCCTGTCTTGGTGGGTATGGGTTGGTGGCAGGAAGGGCATCCCGCCACCACTTCAAATTAACCATGCCAAATCCGACTGTACCAATGCCGACCCTACGAAAAATGCGGGACAAGGCACAAGCGAAAGAAGAAGAAGAAGTTTGTTTTTCATTCCCAGTTTCAATGTTACAAATTTCTGTGCCCCTGAAATAACATTAAAGTTGGCAGTTGTACTGTTTATTACCCTCTGCAGAAAGCAGTTTTATGTACTTAACAACAAGGAAAAACACACAACTGATAATGAACTTTTAAACGACCAACTAACAACAGCTAGCCAGTAGTACAGATAAACTCACAAAAGGACCATTAGACAAAATTAATCATGGATTTTGACGAGTCTTAGGTGTGTGGTAGAGGGACGTGTGCTGAGTAGCTGGCTAACGGCTTTACATGGGACGGCGCCTAGATTCTGATAAAATCGACGTTGAAGTTTTGTGCGTACGCGCTATATCCGTCACGTTAAGTCTGTATCGACTGGAGTGAATGCAGCGCAGGGGTTAGGGTCTAAGGCTATCACGCAGCCAGTCCGGGTAAAATCCTCGTCCATGTTTCATTCTTTTTCAGTTTCATCGCATGTAGTGTCATTAAATCTTTTGCGTCTCGCGACATTATTAAAAACAAGTCATTTTCGCCATAGTAATTTCATTAATAAATGAATCATTACAGGAAATTTTTTTCAAATGGGTATTCAGGTTGTTACAGAATAGATAACAGAATCGTCATATTCACTATAGCTCGCATCGCTTGATGAGACAGAACAAAATTTCGGATGGTATTTGTCGTAGAAGCAACCAAACAGAAACTCGTACAGCAAAACGCGCATTCCCCCACTGCATTGCAGGCACACAGATTTTTCAGAAACGATGCTGGAAAACACAGTTTGTTGAAATTCAAAAAGATTCTTCTTTATTCCACGAACTTCGATGCGAACCACGCGTATTTGATTACTCCTGTGAAAGCAGATGCACTGAACTGATGCGGTATTTAACAACTTATTTCTGTAGAATCTTCCCTCGAAGCAGTTCATCTGATTGATGTTGTTCAAATAAATTTCCGCTCCTTCTCCCGCAAGGGATCTACTGTAAGTCTATTGGTACTGGCAACCGGCTTCATCAGAATTAATAACATGATTGAATTCAGCCTAAGAGATGAGTACTTTCGTTTGTATCTAGAATCCTTCTGCAGCTGCTAATAGTTCGTTGTGAACTCTTTGAAGCTGTCTAAATATTGGAAATTTTAACTGACAAGATGAATAAACATTTAAAGATCTTTTGCTGTATTTATTTAATTATTAATGAAATTACTGTGGTGACAATTATTTTGAGTCGTTTTGTGTGACAGCGTCACGTATATTATTGAGAGATACTATGCACGATGAAATTAAAAAAAGGGGGGCGGGGTGGGACTGAATCCTCTCCACCCCAGCGCTACTCACAATCGACTGATACACGATTAACGTGACGGATATCGCAGGCACACATAAAATTTCAACATAGATTTCCTCGTAAACTAGGGTCCTCAGCATGAGAAACCGCTAGCCAGGTACTCTTGGACAGGTAACTCTATAACATATTTAAGGCCCATCGAAATCCGTTGTTAAAAGATCTCATGGTCGCCTTGTTAGCTGCAAAGCAGGTGGTTCCAGAATGAGATTTTCACTCTGCAATGGAGTGTGCACTGATACGAAACTTCCTGGCAGATTAAAATTGTTTGCCGGACAGAGACTCGAACTCGTGACCTTTCCTTTCGCGGGCAAGTGCTCTACCATCTTTTTCTTTATCTCATTTTGTTCTGTATTGTTCGTTGAATTTGTTCGTAACGGATGTCCGATGACACTCGTTCAGGTTGTTCGTTAATCCGTTCACTCAGGTTTTTTTTTAATTACAGAGGGTAGCTAAACCCTCTGACCGAACACACTGAGCTACCGTGCCAGCACCATCTGAGCTACCCAAGCACGACTCATGCCCTGTACTCACAGCAGGTTCGCAGGAGAGCTTCTGTGAAGTTTGGAGGGTAGGAGACGAGGTACTGGCAAAAGTAAATCTGTGGGGACACGGGCTGCTTCGTGCTTGGGTAGCTCAGATGTAGAGCACTTGCCTGCAAAAGGCAAAGGTCCCGAGTTCAAGCCTTGGTCCGGCACACAGTTTTAATATGCCAGGAAGTTTCAAGCACGTGGTTATTTATTAATTAGTTTCTGAGCCATACAGGCTTGGCCTTCTATCGATTTCACACCTCGCTGACGATCTTCGTCTGTATAACTTTAGAGGTACGCCGGTGGCGCCACCGGTGGGAACAAAAGCCGCGAAGCAGAAAGGTTTTGGGGGACTCATTGTGTATTGTACGGGACGGGTCGGCAGGGGACGCGCGAGGTTTGGAGTTCTGGATGCTACACTTGAGAACGAATCGGCTCCTGTGAAAATCTGGTTATGATTGTCGGATATCGCTTGCTTCGTGACGTGGTTTTACTGAGGGGACACGATGTTCTGGAAACCACATCAGCGACTTGGTTATTTCTTCTGTGCCATGCTAGAGAAGGCGGTCCGATCTCTTGCAGTCTTAAGGGATGGAAGTACGGCCACCATCTTATCGAAGTTAAATAATTCCGTCTATGTCCTTACCTCTCGCTGTCCCCGCCATCCTCCATCCCCCTCTCCTTCCCCGTTAGGGTTTATACAACCACCACTCGTGTTAATTATTAATAGATGTTTCAAAATCATTTCTTTAAAATCTGATGAGAGAATTTTGTCTAACTGTAGCTACTTTTTCAGTGACTGTTAACTGTTTTTAAAATACTAATTTTAATTAAATGGTAGAGGGTTCGTAATTGATTTCGGCTATTTAAAACTCATTTGCTTAAAATCTGCTCAGTGAACTTTGGTTAAATGAAGCTGCCTATTCAGTGACTGTTAACAGTTTTTAAAATTCTGTACCTTTGCTTTCTACCGAGTGGCAGTGGGTCAAAACTAATGGCAGCAGTTTAAAGGTAATTTAGTTACAAAAAATGTGCTCAGTGAATTTTGCTAACTGTAGTTAATTGTTTTTAAAATTCTGTACTTTTGTGTATACTTAATGGCTGGTGTTTGATAATTAGTAGCAACCGTTTAAAAGTCATTTTTCTAAAATTTACTCAGTCAGTTTTACAGTTCATTGTTTTTAAAACTCGTTTAACTTCAGTTCTTTCAGACTTGAATTTTTTCTGAAGGAAGTAAAATATTTCTTTATGTGGTAATGCTCTTGGCTGATTTTTTTTAATGATTTTAGATGCAAGATTTAAACAAAAATATGTGCCCGTTTACAGAACATAGTTTGTACAATTGACTTAATTTTCATGAACTAAAATAACTAATCATGTAATATTCTCTATTGTAATAAATAGTAAAATTATCATTCAGTAATTACCATACATAATAACAGTAACAACATTCAATTATACAGTGTAATACTACGAACCAAACGCATCCGTCTATACTGGTAGTCACGAGCTGCCGCGCACTGCTAGAATGATTTGCGGATAGTTTCATAGCGATGCCCAACAGTTGGCAGTACTTACGCATTATGGAAAGGTTGAACACTCACAAATATGTAGCTCAGATTTTCATAGCGGAAAAATACTTATGTTGCAGCTAAGGCACAGCAAAAGTTGATGTATACAATTGTAGCGAGAGGATCTGAAAGGTTTAATAAAGGCATGTTATGTTTTAAAGGTGATGGACGCTGAAGCAGTTATGTGGGGACCACAGTCCTTCCTTTAGGGTGACTCGACCCCAAATCTTTCCACCCGAATTCTTATCAACTCGTTGGGTCACGATGCCACAGCGTAACAACCAGAGACTGCAATTAGATTCTCATTTGTGCCATGGCGCATATTCACTTATGGTTCTTGTATGCCACTCCGATTGTTGTCTGACTTCCTGAATGGTACTGACTGGTACGCTCTCTGAATTTTAACAGTAACCCTAGTCGTTACTCCAAGCGCCTCTTTTGTACCATCCGTCACTAATGAGCATCTCAATATCGTTACTTATAATCCGTCTTGATTGCAAAATTTTTTATTCATATGACCGGTTTCGTTTCATCCAGAACCATCTTCAGATCTGATATTTCAGTTACAGGAGTAACCCGTCCAAATCTAGCATGTGAAAGTTGCTGCATTTGGATGGGTTACTCCTGTAACTAAAATATCAGATCTGAAGATGGTTCTGGATGAACCGAAACCGGTCATATGAATAAAAAATTTTGCAATCAAGACGGTTATTATAAGTAACATTATACAATCACTGATTGCTGCTATCCAATCAGACTTTATGTCTGTTTTTGCATCTCAATATCGTATCAGCTGTTCCTAAATGAACCTGTCACAAAAAGTGACTCCCTTGTTTGGATATTCTCTATCAGTCCTACCTTGCAACAGGTGACCGGCGAGCAACGCTCACGAATAAGTCGAACGATTGTTTTGTAAGCCATTTCCGCTTAAATTAAATACATTTGCTTAGAATTCTTTCAATGTACGGCAGCCTTCCATTACCTTTAACTTCCACCGCCTTTAAGTGGTCATTCGGAAGGATAATACCAAATACTTTTCGGTTGTTACAGTTGGTAGTGACTCTTCACCTATGTTGCACTCAAAGAATAATGGTTCTCATCGCCTTTTCTTTGCTCTACAGAGGCGAAAAATTTCATACTCCTGTTAAACTTCATCGGACTCACTTTCATCACGCAAGTGCTGTCGGCTAACATAAAATTGCCATTTCTTGTTTTCAGTGAGGTAAGACTCAGTCCACTGCAGCCAGTGACCCTAGAGACAAACGTCCTTGTTTACCATCAATTCGTTCCCGGACGTCCTGTACAACTGGTGTCTATGCCCTTCATGTTCCCGTTAAACCCTGACGACGGCAGCTCGAGGGCACTGCGCACGTAACCGTTAAACTCAGCGCGGATGCAATGAGCAGAACGGAGAGAGACGAACGAGAACAATACGGCCTCATACGTAATGCTGCCCTACTGAAGGTACCTACGTCATCGCCGGCCGCTTAGAAGGGGGTACAGAACACCCGGCCTTCCTCCGGCTTACTCAAGGCCGTAGTCTCACGCAGGCAACTGCTCGCCGCTCGGCGATTTTTCTTCCGAAAAAAAAGAAACAAAGAAAAGGAATAGAACAAGAAGCAATAAATCGGCTTGCAACATTTCTCGCTATTACTGCCCCGGCGGATCGTGGCGGCGGCGGAGCGCCATAACTCGGTCCGCAGCACAGGTAGGGCTCTCGCGGGTCGTTGCGCACCTGATTCAGGGCTGCCACCACCGCAGCGGCACAGCCACCGACGCCGCCGCCGCCGCCGCCGTGCGCCCCCGCGCGTCCAATCACTTGCTCAACAGGTCCGCTGCCCCCGGGGTCGTGACTGCCGCCGCTGCGGCGGATCCGCGGCAATTAACGTCGCCAGCTCGCTCATTTCGAACTGTCACTCTGCACCGGTTGCCTTTCTTTCGGCCGTTTCTCGAGTCACGATTCCGTAGTTTAGTGTTTATAATAATCGGGCACAATAGCTCGCGCCAGGTGAGCGTTCAGAAGGCTACGTTCTCCGTGAACGCGGCGCTGTCGGCCGCAGGGTTTTAGTCTCGCTAGCACAGGCCGCGACCTGCTGGGTAAGCGTCGCTGTTAGTGGTGAGAAATACCAGCAAAAGCGTTTCTGGAGCGCAAGACTGTTGTAACGGTACTTAGGTAGACTGACAGTGATAACATAGTCCTTTGTCTTGGCTAGTGCATGTCTACTTCAGACAATTTCTTTTATTTATTTGTGTATTTAACCTGACATGATTAGGGCCATCTGGCACTTTGTTACATCGAGCTAGGCTCTCACACATACAATACCTTCCTTACATCGTAGGTACACTTATCAGATAGTTTCCTTTGGTTAAGGGATTGGGAATCTGCACTTGCTTAGGGCCCCTTACGGTATGCACCATGCCTGGGATTCACTGGCGAATAGGGCGTGGACTCTTCCCTTCCTGACGCGGACCATAGATCACGCAACAGCAGTCACCCGCCGGTAGTGCTCGCGTCTCAATATGTCTATGCGACCTATTGGTTTCTGATTCCTGACAGTCAGTCGGGTGGAACAAGCCTAAAGCCATCCTCTTCATATTGCTAGGATGTTTTAATATTTCAGTGACCTCTCCAGTCTTTTATCAACCCTGGGTGCTTGGTAAGTACATACCGGTTACCTCTTCGAGAACGCGATGAATAAACAAAACAGCAACGATTTAGCAAGTAGCGCTACATGCTTGGCGGTAGCAATCAGCGCGGGCCAAGGCAGTACAGTCGCTTCTGGGGTACTGTCTATTCTTCTGGTTTTACTGTCCCTATTCGATAACATCAATATCATACTTGTATGGATATGGCGTCTGTTCTTTCGGGCATGTTCGAAAGAACAGACGTGTTTTTTCGGACAAGTCCGAAAGAACAGACGCCATATCCATATAAGTATATAGTTCTGGCTCTTAGCCGAGTGGTCTAAGGCCTGCGGTCATGGACTGTGCGGCTGGTCCCGGCGGAGGTTCGAGTCCTCCCTCGGGCATGGGTGTGTGTGTGTTTGTCCTTAGGATAATTTAGGTTAAGCAGTGTGTAAGCTTAGGGACTGATAACCTTAGCAGTTAAGTCCCATAGGATTTCACACACATTTGAACAGTTCTGCCAACACCGGCCATGGCCTTCTTCTTCTGTGCGGATGAACACATATTCCCTGAACTCGTACGGGACTTGGTGAGAATGTCTTCCACGAGTAATGAGTGTGTTGGGGTGGGCACTACGAATGTATGTGTGGACATAGAAGGTGAGAATGTGGGTCTCGCGGGAGGCGTGCGCGAGATAGTCCCTGCAGTAACACAATCCTCCGTGCCCTCAGTGGCTCAGATGGAAAGAGCGTCTGCCATTTAAGCAGGAGATCCCGGGTTCGAGTCCTTGTCGGGGCACATATTTTCACCTGTCATGGCATACATTTTCACCTGTCGCCGTTGACATATATCAACGCCCGTTAGAAGCTGAAGGTATTATTAATATAATTCTAATATCTTACTAATCTGGGACTGCTCTTTAAAAAAAACCGACGCTTTCGGTCGATACTGGGTATCACCTGGAGAACTATATGAGCTACAAAATGCAAAAAAGAAATTGACAATACCTGCTGAAACGTCAAAGAAAATGTGCCTGATGACTCTTATGAAGATCATTCTGAACGTTTCGTTGAATTTTAGTTTCTTGGTTCCTGGGTTCGATTCCCGGCGGGGGTCAGGGATTTTCTCAGCCTCGTGATGACTGGGTGTTGTGTGATGTCCTTAGGTTAGTTAGGTTTAAGCAGTTCTAAGTTCTAGGAGACTGATGACCATAGATGTTAAGTCCCATAGTGCTCAGAGCCATTTGAACCATTTTAGTTTCTTGCAGCTGTCTTTCTGAGTTTCAGTCACTGAAGATTTGTAGATTTGTTGTGCCGGTCAAGGGTAATGTAGCGATCGTGCTCCGAAGAAACGCTCGACAGCCACATCCCACCCATACACGAAATTAATGAAACAGCACAAATTGACGAGGCAGTAGAAACCCTCACTAACGCCGTCCAGGACGCAATGGCAGGCACCATACCTGATCGCACCTCACAACAACAAGTGCGGCCCTGCCCCGGGAAATCCTGGGCCTAATCTCAATGAGGAATCGCCTCAGGAGACAATGCAGCGCACCAGGCGTTAGTACTTCAAACGGCACATTAACAGGCTACAGGGCATCATACACGATAAAATACAAACACATAGAACACAACAATGGAACCAAAAACTCGAAGGGCTGGACACCGCACGACCTGGCGTGTGGCAACTAGCCCGACACTTCACCAGGGAGAAAATATACACCCCAACGCTTCAAGGGCCTGACGGACCTGCATACTCAGCGGAAGAGAAAGCAGAACTAATGGCCCGCACACTCGCAGCGTCATTCACACCGAACCTGGTACCATCAGATCCAGTGTTCACACTTGCTACTGACCGAGAGGTTACACGCATTCTAGCCCAACCATCGCGCGACGACATTCGACATGCTAGCACAGCTGAAGTCTCTTGGGCTATAATGCATTCCGCTGCTAGGAATGCCATGATGGCATTCAAACTGTGTCCACCAGGAGTTCACGGATAAAGCTACTGAGTACCTAACACACATAACGAATGCCATACTAAAACACCAACACTTCCCTGCCTTTTGGAAGACGGCCAAGGTCCTGATGTTCAGGAAGCCGGAGAAAGACCACAGCCTCCCACAAAATTACCGACCCATCAGCCTTCTGAGCTCGCTGAGTAAGATTGTTGAGAAGGTGATTCTCAAACGCATCACTAGGCACTGCATAACAAATGACATCCTGAGACCGGAGCAATTCGGCTTCAGGAATCACCACTCCACAACACATATAACACATGGCTTCAACATAAACAAAGCTGCAGGGGCGGTGTTCCTGAACATCGAAAAGGCTTTCGACCGTCTATGGCACAACGGCCTCATTCGCAAACTCAGCGACGCGGGATTCCCCGGCGGGCTGGTGCGTCTAATACACTCATACCTCACAGACAGGAGTTTCAACACTGACGTGCAGGGAAAACAATCAACACGACACCGTATACACGCGGGAGTACCCCAGGGAAGCATCCTAGGGCCCCTTCTGTTTAACCTCTACATAAACGATCTCCCAACCACACACAACACAACGATGGCAATCTACGCGGATGACACAGCCATCCTTGCGGAAGATTGGAAACCATCAAACATTACGTCATGCCTACAGGCTGCACTCAGAGTGGCTAGGCCTTGGTTGAAGAAATGGCGTGTTAGAGTAAACGTCGACAAGTGCGAAGCCGTTCTGTTCACTAGAAGACCGAAGCAACTGCGCAAACACCGCTACTGCAGACCAATAACTCTGCATGCACGCCCAATACGTTTCCGTGAGAAAGTCAAATTCCTTGGTGTCTGGCTGGACCGGAAATTACTCTGGGGGGACAACATACATGACCAACCGAGCTAGCGCGAGGCTCAAACAGCTCTACCCTATGCTCAACAGGCGTAGCACACTGAACAGAAGGCTGTCGAGGTCCATGTACATGACACTTATCCGACCCCTGATGACGTACGCAGCTCCTGTCTGGGGATACGCTGGGCCTACACGCCTGCGCCGTCTGCAGCCCATACAAAACAAAGTACTCAAAGTCATAAGCAAAGCTCCACGATACACACACATCGCGGACCTTCACCGGGAATACCGACTTGAGACTCTCACGGAGGTAATCCACAAACTCACTACAAGACTATACAGAAACTCCAGACATTCGCAGAACCCGTTTATTCTGAATCTGGGGAACTACGACCACAACCATAGATGGAAACATAAAAGACCAAAAGACATACTTGCAAGGACATGACATCTATGGCCAAGCATATGCAAACATAACGGCACAGGCGAGCCCCTGTTAATCAGACGCATTTACTGGATATCCAGCTGGAATACACTGCCGAATAACTGGCACCATGCAGGGAAGCCGTACCGTACACTGCATGCAGGCAAGCTCCACACATCCCCTACACAGTGAGATGATCTATGGCCGATCTCCCACTACTGTATAACGATCTTGATTGTTCCAGGAATGTAGCGGCTGGAGCAACTGGGATACATCGCCATCGTTTGCCACGGTAATGATGCATGATACCCATACTAACAAATCCAACCTTGCATGAACTATCGCAAATAGTAAGCCACTAATGCTCTAACTACCCATCCCACTGTCGCAGAGGTTTTTTTCCCACGGCACGAGCCTTGGCACTTTTTCCCTCTGCTCTTCAAATCGCTATCCTCACTCGCGTTTCGTCCACTATCTATCATCTGATGGACCGTGTTAATGCGTAGTCTTACCCAAACGCACGGATAACATCACAGCCCAGCATCCTGTGATCCACTTACTAGATAACTAGTGTGTTGACGGACGTGACAGTAGAACTTTTGGTTTGGTCACCACGTTGGTGCGGGCGTGGAGCGGCCCCATCTCTGTTTACTCGATTCGATGAGCTCTTTCATTTGGTAGATGTATCATTTTTGTGGCTTAACTAGTACAAATATCACTAAAGTTAGCGTAAAAAGTCTTTGTAGGTTCCTTCTCCACTCAGTAGCTAATTAAACAGATGACGATCCTAGTCAATCTATATATCGAAACGGCTCTGAGCACTATGTGACCTAAATTCTGAGGTCATCAGTCCCCTAGAACTTAGAACTAATTAAACCTAACTAACCTAAGGACGTCACACACATCCAGGCCCGAGGCAGGATTCGAACCTGCGACCGTAGCGGTCGCTCGGCTCCAGACTGTAGGGCCTAGAACCGCACGGCCACTCCGGCCGGCTGAGTATATATCTAAAGAATCGTCTTATTACTCTCTCTGACTCATTGCATAGCAGTCTGCTGTAAGTATAGAACAAATAATGGTTAATCTTTGGGCCTGCTGTAGCAACTCTGGTGACGTCACGGCCGACGCTAGCGAGTTTGACAGCAGTACGTTCGACAGCCGTCGCCACCTCGCTAGTCTACGCGCCTGCCAAGCGCCCCCTTTAAACCCCGGACGGCGAGCTGGCGAGCGGCACGACTCAACCCAAACCAGCAAGTTCGGACCATGTTTCTGTCTGTCGTGTCACAGGTTCTGTCAGTGTGTTCGATTTTATACGTTCATTGTCATACAGCTTTCTTGCTTTCATTACAAAATACGACACCTTGGTTCAAAAGTCAGCTGTCACGAAATGACCGCTTGGAACACCTGTGCCGGCCGCAGTGGCCGAGCGGTTCTAGGCGCTTCAGTCTGGAACCGCGCGACTGCTACGGTCGCAGGTTCGAATCCTGCCTCGGGCATGGATGCATGAGACTCAACATCGGAGGTCATCAGTCCCCTAGAACTTAGAACTACTTAAACCTAACTAACCTAAGGACATCACACACATCCATGCCCGAGGCAGGATTCGAAACTGCGACCGTAGCCGCTACGCGGTTCCAAACTGAAGCGCCTAGAATCGCACGGCCGCACCGGCCGGCAATTTTCTTCAATTATTAGCTTTTGTGGGGGGCTGTTTTCAAATCAGTATTTTGCTAAAGGCGGATCCTATCCAAAAACATACGTATTGTTAAAGCAAACACGGACAGAAAGAGATTCAACCCCAAATGAGTAACTCTCATGTTGTTCCTTGTCTTTTCACACACACTCGTTGTGATCGTCATTACTATTCTCGTCGCTGGGTAATAACCCGAATTTTCCAGATGCGCCACGTTATTTTGGAAGGCCTCGTAATCGTACAGACGACCACAGCAGATACGACAGCCATAATCTCTGAGAGTATGTCTTACAACTGTTTAGAAACCGTCATAATAATTGTTCCAACCCCACAGTTGTAGCAACTGCTGACGTTATGTTCCGGGTTTCTCAACACCGTGATGGCATGAGAGGTCGCTCTGGGATATCTGCAGATGAACACATAGATGCTCTAACAATGCAAGCACCTCTGTATGGTGCTACTAAATATGATAAACTCCCTCTCACAGTTATGATACCCATGCTCAGAAAGCGGTTGTCCGACGACTGGCAACAGTAACTGTCGCAAACATCTAAAATGAAAGGCACTCACTATGCACCGTTTCATCACATAATTCCAAGAGTAACATGGTATAATAAGGCACCAACGTCAAGGAGTTCACGACAGCTATAGTACGGCTGAAATTTAATCACTGATGGTTCACCAAAACCCACTATGGGCTCAACTTAAGCGCCATCCCTCTGGCAAGATAAACCGTACCGACGCTGTTATATGCTTGATTTAAAATAAGTAAGCTGAGAAGACATGTAATGCTTGCCAGATGCGAGGGAGGTGCGCTGGAATAATTGCAAACCGGACACTATTCGCGTACCGATCTCCTTCGACAGCAGCAAGACAGCTGCTCTTTGACAAAAGCTGTGATTGTTGACATGATCAGCATTCGACAGCGCTGTGATTAAGATGTCAACAATTTATGAGGGACTTCGCTTACACCTTTTAGCATGTAAAAGGCCGTCCAAGTACAAGTAGTGGTGAAGTAATAATGACACAGTAAGTGTAATTAAGTTGTCAGTCATAACTGTGCAGGATTCTGCGGCCACAGACCATTAACACAAGTTTTCTAGGTGCGGAGCGGCGACATACTGAAAATAATTATCACTGGATAAGCCAACGTTTCGGTCACGGTCACATTAGCCTTCTTCCGGGTCTGCGTCTACTGGTGTATTTATTATTCATTGCTTTTTCATTCACCCCGCTCCATAAGGGGCGGAGGGTGGGCTCTCAGCGGCACAGCATTCCGCTCTTTAGCCAAAAGCGTTAAACGTATCACTAGGGAGAAAATAAATAGAATAATTATGAAAATGTGAAAAATTTTACAGATTTCTTTGAAATCTATAAACAAAATTAACTTTGTTGGAGTTAACATTAACCTGTTTATTATCTTTCTTGTTTAAATAACATAAAACGACTAAGAGGTAAGATAAAAACTAAAAATATATATCTAAATCACGTTCCAGAAGCGGTGACGTCCTTTTAAAAAGAAACATTGGATTATCACCAAAAAATGGAAGAACGTGCACCCTATAAAATGGATAGGAGGTTGGGAAAAGTTGTTCTGTGAGGTTAAGGATGCGTATATAAATGTAGAGTCTGGGCTCATTGGGTTTTATTTTATTGTTCAAAGTCCATTACAGACTGTACTGCGCACGATTGGTTGGTTTGCAGAAGGGAACCAAACAGCGAGCTTATCGATCCCATCGGATTAGGGAAAGATGGGGGAAAAAAGTTGGCCGTGCCCTTTCAAAAGACCAACTTCGGCATTTGCCTAAAGCAATTTAGGGAAATCAGGGAAAACTTAACTCACGATGGCCAGTCGCAGGTTTGAACCGTCGTCCTCTCGAATGCCATGGTTGCCACTGCGAGTGATCACAACATAATGTCACAGTACTGTACCAATGTATATTATTGGTCTCCTGTGGCGAATGGAGCGGGAAACTTGATCGTAATTGGTTCCTGTGGTGAAGGCAGGGGTGTCTCTTGTTGTCGGTTGCCCCTTCCGGTATGCACGATATCTGGTTGTCATCGACGAAGGCGGTGTGGTATCTTCTTCTCCTTTTGCGAGACAAGGGTTGCGCAGTGGCAGTTACTTGCTGTGCACGTTCGGCACAGAGTATATCGGAAGCCAACACACGCAGACTGGAGTTTACATGCCGAATCCCATTACCGCCAAGCGCAGAAGAACTCAGTCGTCCACTTGCTGACCACTGGTGCGCAGCGCCTAAGTGATGGTCTCAGTATAACACCTGCGTTTAAAGGCCTGTGACCAACGTCCTTACCCAATGGTTGGAAACAACAACCATGGCAACGAGTAATAGATCGAAAGAGAGGCAGAGATTGGCGAACGGCAGCCAGCAGCAATCTTGCCTTACAGAAAGAGTGTCAATCACCGAATTAAATACCTTCGCCAGTATGTTGTGAAGCCCGTCTACTATAGCAACCGCAAGAGCTAAGACGTTTTAGGCTCCTCCAAGGACAAGAGATATTCTCTGCACACTGCGGGCGTGTACAGGGTGGACTGTGAGTGTGGTAAAACCGGCAGGGCAATAGCAACACTTAATTAACCAACGAGATGTCTGAATAAAATCATTAATTAAAGTCATCAAATCGGATTATACAAGACAGCTACACGAACAGCGTTGCAGCATACGTTGAAAAAGGTAAACACGTATCGTAAACAAATGGTTCAAATGGCTCTAAGCACTAAGGGACTTGACATCTGAGGTCATCAGTCCCCTAGACTTAGAAACTACATAAATGTAACCAACCTACACACGTACCCATGCCCGAGGCAGGATTCGAACCTGCGACCGTAGTAGGCGAGCGGTTCCGGACTGAAGCATCTAGAACCGCTCGGCCACAGCGTATCATAAACAGCGGGTAGATCGTAATGCTTGTTTAGTCGTCGATTTTGATTAGTTAATTAGATTATTTAGAGTTTAGCGCGTTACTGAAATTCTATTAAAGTTAGTAAATTTAAATAACACCAATGGAAAGAGCAGTTTATTTCCTACAAGACTGATGTGCCACTTGTATATACCGTAAGTATTCGAGACACAGTTAACAGTAACTAAATACTGCTTTCATTATGTGAAATTTGCTATCACTGTAATTAAGACTGGGGCGAAATATTTAAACAAAAAATTATTATAACGAGTCATTTTAATTAGCGTTTCAGCGCGTATCTTCTGGTACTTCCAGTTTTAAGAGATCATATAAGAATCAAAATATGTATTTCAAATTGATTAAACTTTCTGCTTGCTGTTTGACGTAATTCACGAGAAACACGGACCGCTGTTATAAAATGGCCATTTGTCAATTTTCCGGAAGCAAGGGAGGAGGCAAAAATCTGTCTTTAGGCGGTGATTTGGCTGCGCTCCATTTTTTCGGACTTTGAAGATTTTGCGTCAGTAGACACAGGGACTTTGAATAATTTCGCAGTGGGACGGTTGGACTTGGGTTTTCGCTAGTAGAGGCAGTCTGGAGTTTGAAATTAGCGTTGAGTCTGGACTTTAACGCAGCCCGGACAGCGTGGAACTAATATCGCGCTACTGTGGACACCTGCAATAATTTGGCAGTTTTTCGGATTTATTTACATCTGTGGTGATTTTTCAAACGCTATATAGGGGCTTGAGTTAGAGTTAGATCTAATTAGCGATACCAGTATGTGGAATTATTGAAAAACAACAGTTAATATTTCTGAAATCTAATCTCGTTGTTGAGTTACTTCATTTACATGTCCTACCTCTTATCCAAACTAACAGGTGTTTTATCCTTATTATGTGTAACAGTGGCAATTAACTGAATTTACTGAGAAAGCGACGAGTACGATCACAAAGAATATGATACAGAAGCAAAGCAAAGACATTATCCGGTGGTCGCAATGATTTGGAGTGAACCGAATTTTATTACTGTACTTTGGTATGCTCTTTGCATAAAAAAAAAAAAAACAAACAGCGACTGGTTGCCGCTACGCTATCAGTATACTTTACCACACAATAGCCATAGTTGTCCACTACCTGAAAAAGTAGGACACCTAGACGACTCGCAGGTACGAGTTAAGTCTCCTGTAGTCACTAACTTCTGTTTTCAAAGTATTTCTGGCATGCTCACGATCTTTAAGTGATGGATCGCTTCAGACTAACAGGACTTTGGTTTTCTAATCTCAGTTTACACTTAACAACACATTTTAATGTAGTATAGTTTTAGGTTATGTAATTTGATCTCCCGCTTTGAGAGAAACAGCACGGTCACATCAAATCGCTTTTTATAAGAAATAAACAAATTGGTGAAGTTTTTTCGAGCCGCTGTTTGCTGGGATTAGCTCATGAATGCTGCTTCCTATACAAGCTGTTATCTCACTGAAATCAAAAGGTGTTTCTGTGAGATCTTTTAAAACTTTCAGTATGACCCCAATAAAGAAAATCAAAAGAACGAAACAGGTGTCATATTTGGCATCTGCTTTAGAACATAGTGTAAAATGTTTGGTACTGAAAGGAACACTGCTTGTATTTTGCAACGCGGGGTAATTGCTTCCTCTAGGGAAGACTTAGCTACCTAGGGGTCCCACAATTCTCCACGCCATAGTGGAGGTCGAGAAGTTCTTATCCCAGATCGTCTCAGAATCGTCTAACGTGGGTTTACGCCCTTCGCTCAGCCTCAGAACATAAATCCTCGGAACCAAACACAAACTGCGAGCTGTGCTTTCACTTTGCCAGCGACGCCACCAGACTACACCACTTCAGCCGACCGTGTAAAGGAACCGAGGATGGCCTGAGAACGTGGGCAGCACGCGTCAATCGTGCCGACGTGAGCAGTGACAGCCACCGGCAGAGAACCTCCTCCAGGCCTCGAACGAGGTCTCCCGGCAAATGAGCCACATGTGCTCTGGCCTTTTCTTCCATCCTGCCTGCTACTTCCCCTTATACGTCTATCGTTACAGCTTACAATGACCAAGAGGACAACCGTGTGGCCTTTTCCCACATCTGCATTCCGCACAGAGATCTGCAAAACTATTTTCTTTCTCGAGAAAGATTTTCTTGGTATAGCCGGTCTGCATTTTGCGTCCTGTTTACATCTGTCGTCGACAGTTAGTTTGCAGCCGAAATAACAAAACTCGTCCACTACTTTTAGAGTCTCGTTACCTAACCTAATTGCCTCAGAATCTTCTTATTTAATTCGACTACAGTCCATTACCTTTGGTTTATTTTCATTGATATGAATCTTATAAGCGGTTTTCAGGACACTAATCACTCCGTTCAACTGATCTTCCAAGTTCTGAGTCATTCTGACATAATTACGATCTCATCGGAAATCTTATGTATATATTTATTTTCTCTGAACTTTATTTCTCGGTATCAAAATCTCCTCAGTTTTTTTGAGGGTTGGATGTATAGACTGAATAATATGCAAGACATGCTTCAGCCAAAGAAAGACGAAATAATTGAGAAGTTGCAGAATGAGAGAAGCGACCACCTCAACATCAATACTGAGATCCACGTAGTAGGCAAATAGGCTGAACCCTACTAGCAAAATAACGTATGAAGCAAACCAGGAGAAGCAAAGAGAGGATTCCTGGCCAAAACAAGCCATCTAATATCAGATACCCTTAACATAAAAAGATATTTCTGATAACATACGTATGGAGCACAGCATGTTGTGAAAGTAAATCGGGGGCTTTGATACAATCGAGAAAGGAGCATCGAAGCGCTCGAGATGTAGTATTACAGAAAGATGCCGAAATTAAATGGACTGATGAGAAATGAGGTTCTCCGGGGAACCGACAAGAAGAGGTTTATTTTCTTAACACTGACAGGAAGAATGGGCAACGCGGCAGCGTTTAGACACTTGTCAATAACTTGTGTGATACTGGAGACAATCGTAGAGGGTAATTTGTTTGGGGAAAGAGATGGGAATACATACACAAAATAATGGAGTACGTTGAGTGTAAGCGCTACTCCGCCACACACCGTCAGGTGGCTTGCGGAGTATGGATGTAGATGTAGATGTACTCCGATATTAGTAGAAAAGAGGAAGTCCTGGAGGGCTGCACCATGCCATTTAGAAGACTGAAGACCCACCTCCCACATTCCCCAACCTCCCTCCCCCCCCCCCCCCCTCAATCCACCACCACCACCACCAACAGACAGAGGGAGAGAGTCAGAAGTTTTGTATAAAAGGTGATCAATCTTAGAAATTTATTTATCTGTGGTTTATTTCACCTGGATAGATGCGCATCCTTCAGGCACCTCTCTCATACCTAAACAGAAGTTCTTATTAACAGTCCGCAGTGTAGTACATCAGTAGTATGTAATGATACGCTCTAAGAGAAAAAAAAGACGCACCATAAAGGAATTATTCAAATGGGACGGAAGTCGGTAGATGTGATGTACATGTCCGGCCAAACAAATGATAACAAATGGTTCAAATGGCTCTGAGCACTATGGGACTTAACATCTGTGGTCATCAGTCCCCTAGAACTTAGAACTACTTAAACCTAACTAACCTAAGGACATCACACACACACACCCATGCCCGAGGCAGGATTCGAACCTGCGACCGTAGCAGTCGCGCGGTTCCGGACTGAGCGCCTAGAACCGCTAGATCACCGCGGCCGGCCAAATGATAACAGTTTCAGAAAAAGAGATTGATTTATTCTAGAGAAAGAGCGTCACAAAGTGAACAACTCAATAATGCTTTGTCCCACCTCTGGTCCTTATGCAAGCAGTCACTCGGCATGGCACCAATGGACATACTTGTTGGAAGTCCTCCTGAAGGATATGGTGCCAAACTCTGTCAAACTGCCGCTTTAGATCGTCAGAATCCTGAGGTAGTTGGAGGGCTCTGCCCATAAAGCTTCAAACGTTCTCAGTTTTGGAGATCCGGCGACCGCAGTGTCGAAGGTAGTTTTTGGGAAGCACGAAGATAACCAGTAGAAATTCTCAACATGCGCGAGCGGGTGTTATCTTGCTGAAATCTATGCCCAGGATGCTTTGCCATGAAGGGCAACGAAATAGGGAGCAGAATTTCGTCGATGTACCGCTGTGTCGCAATCGAAAAGGTTCTACTACGAAATAAAACGACATCCCAGACCATTATTCCTGGTTGTCGTGCGTATGATAAGCGAAAGTCAGGTTGGTATCCAACCACTGTCTGCGACGTTCTCAGATATGACTTCGCTGGTCATCGGACTCACTTCGAAGCGGGAGTCATCACTCGGGCTCACTTCAAAGACGTACTCATCACTGAAGACAATTATACGTCATTCAGTGAGATTCCAGGCCGAATATTTCCGACACCATTGCAAACGGGATTGTTGGTGAACAGAAATCAATCGTACTCAGCGCAGGGAGCGTCGTGAGCTCAGCCGCCTTTGTGTGAGCAGCCGATTAAAGGTCCTTGTGGTCACAGAAGCATGAGTTGCACGTCGGATCGATGATAATGATGAATCTGGGACTCTGAGTGCCTCTCTGAAGACTGCTCGGTCATCTTGTTCTGTAGTCTCTCTAGATCCACCGCTTGCTTCTTGATGCCGTGTACCGCCATGGTTTACCCATTCCTGCCAACATCGTCGAATCATGGCAACACTCCTTTCCAAATGTCGAGCGATTCACCGATTACTCCAACAGACTTCCTTGAGGCCAACTGCACGTCTTCTCTCAAATGCTGACATCTGCGTATATTGTTCAGGCACCTGTTTGCGAGGCATAGTTACTGTCCATTTGGGTACACGAAATAAAATTCGCAATGGCTATATGCCCTGATATCGACATGTCCCCTGTTTGCTATCCTTGCGAAGTGCGCGGCGAAACTGCACTGCTGCGTCACACATTCATCCATCGGTCGTCAGAGTTTACACTTGTACATTTTCCATTGTTACCTGTACGAATATCAATTTGTGACCAATTTGTATAACTCCTTCGTGCTGTCTACTTTTTTTGTCTTAAAATGTTGAAACTTACAATTATGGATAATGGTATGTAAGGCGAAAGGTGACCAATTTCTATAACTCCTTCGTGCTGTCTACTTTTTTTGTCTTAAAATGTTGAAACTTACAATTATGGATAAAGGTATGGAAGGCGAAATGTTAGGGCCTACATACCATCATGTGTCATTTGCTGTTACTACCTTATTGACATACGCAAAAATACCTCTAAAACAGGTAGGCCTTTGGCAATCACAATTTCAGTTAATTACAACACAGATTGAGTAACATACCATATCTCAATAATAGGGCAATAAAAACAGGTAGGCCTTGATTAATAAGTGTTTCAGCTAAGACAAATTATGAAATAGCTCTTAATTTAATTAAAAGGGAACAGTCAGGACTTCAATAATAACAACTTCAGTTAAGTAAAATTACCAAATAGAAAACAGGCAAGACTTCAATAATGACAGCTTCAGTTAAGTAAAATTACCATATAGAAACCAAATGGGCCTTCAATGATAACAGTAAAACTAGCAAATGCAAAACAGGTAGGTCTTCAAAAATAACAGCTTCAGTTAAGTAGAATTACCAAATAGAAAACAGGCAAACAGCTTCAGTTAAGTAAAACTACCGGATAAAAACAAGCAGGCCATAATGGTATCATCTTCAGTTACGTAAAATTATCAAATAGAAAACAGGCAGGACTTCAATAATGACAGCTTCAGTTAAGTAAAATTACCATATAGAAACCAAATAGGCCTTCAATGATAACAGTAAAACTAGCAAATGCAAAACAGGTAGGTCTTCAAAAATAACAGCTTCAGTTAAGTAGAATTACCAAATAGAAAACAGGCAAACAGCTTCAGTTAAGTAAAACTACCAGATAAAAACAAGCAGGCCATAATGATATCATCTTCAGTTACGTAAAATTATCAAATAGAAAACACGCAGGCCTACTTAAACAACAACTTCAGTTAAATAAAAATATGGCATTTCAATCTTTGATCGCTATTTTTTTGTTTTCAATGACCGGTTTCAGGCTGGCTGCCCATCTTCAGATCTGTTAGATAAAGCTAAAAATATAATTAACAAGAGAGGTATAGTTACTGATAAAACTATCTTAGTTTACAAAAATAAATTTTGAGATGTATTAAATGCCAACATACCATACATTGCAGATAGAGAGTAACCTGCCAGTACAGAACCATTGGTTTGCTGTCATAACTAAAGTAATTTATAATCTGCTAAAATTTATATTACAGTTTGGAGAAACCTGATTGGTAAAAGTAAAAAGTGCCCTCTATCTGCAAGAATTTTGCATATGTACTAAGATGTTACTTTTTCACCATACATATTAATAGCGAATATACTTTTTAATAAGACAATTTTTAAAGAAATAACATATGAATAACCTTTTTTGAGTGGACCATGAACTGAAATAATTTACACTAATTTAAAAATTTATAAAGAAACTTAAAAATATAATTAAAACATATACATATTCTTTCGAAAACGTGCGTTTCCTCTTCTTTGTTTTGATTGGTGGTGGGGAGGATTTCCCTACGTCAGAACGTATACAGCGCCATGCCGAGTCCTCTTCCGCCGCGCCCAGTTCACCTCGCCGCCAGTACGCTGAGGGCCGTTCCGCTGCAGGTGGTTCTTACTGGGGCGTGCTGTTGCATTCAAGAGTAAGCCTAAAACAGATCTTTAAAAATCTCATAATAACTCTTGTGCATAAAATCACTTTGCTCATTAAGTAGTAGGTCTGGGTTTTTACTTTGATGAGCGTATATTTCAATCTCTTCGAGCACGTTGAGATAGAGACTTTTGGGAGCTTTATGTAGCACCTCCATTTGTTGATTTATATTGCTCATTTCATGTTTACTATCCTTTACATACCCTCTTAAGCTGTCAGATTGCCATGACTGCGATGTTCCCTGTATCGATTTTCAAAATTCCGCCCTGTCTGTGCTATATAGTAACTGTCACATTCAGCACATTTGATCTTGTGTACTCCAGAATTGTTGCATTTCATTTGTTTTGTCGTTGCTGGTTTATGTCTTAGTCTATGTGCCATTTGCCCTTTACTTTGGAATGCCACAGCGATGTTTTTTAGAAAGCATTTCTCAATTCTTTCCGATGCACGCCCTTTGTATGTTAGGGTGACAAACTTCTTTTTAACTTTAATTTTCCTAGAATCATTACTGTTCCGTACGGATTTGTTTTTGATCTTGTTAAACATACGTGTAACATCTTGTGTCCTGTGCCCATTAGCTGCTGCTACTTGTTTAATAATGCCTAGTTCTTTCTGCAATTACATGAAAGTAGGCTCTTTTATGATGTTGACGGAACAAGTGTCTTCTCTATAGACGCCGAAAACGTGCCTACCTCCCTCCTTTCTGACCGTCAGATCTAAATAATTAATCGCCCCATTGTTCTCCATTTCTAGCGTGAATTGAATTTTTGGATGCTGCTCGTTTATAACTTTAGTCATTTCCTCTATTTCTTCTTTTTTCCCTTTGAATAATAAAATAGTGTCTTCAGCATACCGTCTGTATTAAATTAACTTATCTTCAATTTCTGAGTCGGCCACTTTGACCGAGCGGTTCTAGGCGCTTCAGTCCGGAACCGCGCTGCTGCTACGGTCACAGGTTCGAATCCTGCCTCGGGCGTGGATATGTGTGATGTCTTTAGGTTAGTTAGGTTTAAGTAGTTCTAAGTCTAGGGGACTGATGTAGCATATCCACGAGTTCAACGATTTCACCCATGCTCATTGACCTATTTTTTATCAGGTTTTTCTTTATAATTTGCAAAGTTTCTGCAATTCGTATATTATTGTAGAGGTTCACGATGTCCAACGAGGCTAGGACATTGCAAGTGAAGTGAAGGACATTGTGATTCCAGAGGACAGATAGAGGGCACTTTTTTCTTGTACCAGTCAGGTTTCTCCAAACTGTAATATAAGGTTTTGACAGATTAAAAATTGCTTTAGCTATGACAGCGAACCAATAGTTCTGTACTGACAGGTTACTCTGTAACTGCAATATATGGTACGTTGGCATTTAATACATTCCAAAATTTCTTTTTGTAAACTAAGATAGTTCTATCAGTAACTATATCTCTCTTGTTAATTACTTTGTCTAAGAGATCTAAAGATGGGCAGCTCGCCTGAAACCGGTCATTGAAAATAAAAAATAGCGATAAAAGACTGAAATGCCATATTTTTATTTAAAGAACGATCGCAGCAATCCCATTAAGACATTCATGTCTAGTTTTGATAAACTTCAGTTAAGTAAAATTACCTTATAGAAAACAGGCACGCCTTCAGTGATAACAGCTTCAGTTAAGTATTATTACTAAACAGAAAATACTGAGGCCTTCTCCAATAGCAGGTGCAGTTAAGTAAAATTACCAAATGCAATATAGGCAGGCCTTGAATAATAACAGCTTCAGTCCAGTAAGGCTACCAAATAGAAAACAGGTAGGTGTTCATGAATAACTTGTTTAACTAAGTAACCAAGTGTTGAATTGCTTCTCTCAAGCGGTGCACCGGAAGGCTTATATGCAAGGAGCGCAAGACTACAGGAAGGCTAAGTAAGGTCACAACAAGAGGGCCGGCCTTCCAATGCCCGTTTTCGTTGGGTACAGACCGGCAAAAGAAATATTAACAAAGCAAGGTTAATTACGTGAAAGCAACAATAAGTGACCAAACGGTATACACGGGTCACTGCAAAATGCCGCCTCTACAACGACGGCGAAACGCCGATAAGAAAACTAGGCTGCCAAACCAAATTACACAGCCTCAGCAGTTGTAAATTTTAAGACCCAGGCACCTCATAAGGCAAGATAATTAACAGAGCGACGATGTCTTCAATGCCCGAACGTATCTCGAAACCTATACCCAGCCGTATTACAAGAGAAAGCCGGCTGGAGTGGGTGGCCGGGAAGGGATGGGAGGGAGGGGAGAGTGCGGAGTCCTGCCACAACATAGTAGAAACACGTTATCGCTCCATTTCTCAAGAAACACATCGGCTCACATATTTTAAGATGCCCTTTTAAGGAACAACTAAGGTCAGTATCAACTCAGAAAAACCAAACAGCTACAATCCAGGAACCAACTAGTGGTGAAACACAAGCTAGAAATCACAGTGATCACAACATACCTGTAGATATCAGTAAGAAAATATCAGTTAAGACCTCAAAAACGAAAACTTAACTGAAGTTCACGAATCGAAGCTGAAGCTTGCCGTTTCCAAAGGGCACCCAGAAGTCAGCACAGCGAAACTGACTTCAACTCTCTCATCGGTGTGACACATCCCAGAGCTGGCTGGCCAGGCTACGCACAAAGACGGCACTCGAAGTCAGCCAGGGATTCAAATTGGCCCACAGATATGCCCAGCAACCATTCACCGGACTCCGTGCCCAAGACACTTGCACAAGTGGTCGCCTTATTCGCCGGGCGGACCTTTCACACCGTCCTCCTCGCTCTGTTACCACTCTCCAAACCGGCACCCCACAACACGTCCCGTTCCCATCAACATCCTCGAGCAAAGATCTTAGTGGCATCAGACCAGAAAGCCATCACACGACAGATCAAGCAGATGTGATTCATCTGTAAAGGAGACCGATAATAAAACACTAATACGACCTATTCTTGAGTACTACTCGTGCGTTTGGGATCCCTATCAGGTCGGATTGAGGGAGGACATACAAGGAATTCAGAGGCGGGCTGCTAGATTTGTTACTGGTAGGTTTGATCATCACGCGAGTGTTACGGAAATGCTTCAGAAACTCGGGTGGGAGTCTCTAGAGGAAAGGAGGCGTTCTTCTCGTGAATCGCTACTGAGGAAATTTAGAGAACCAGCATTTGAGGCTGACTGCAGTACAATTTTACTGCCACCCACTTACATTTCGCGGAAAGATCACAAAGATAAGAAAGAGAGATTAGGGCTCGTACAGAGGCATATAGGAAGTCATTTTTCCCTCGCCCTGTTTGGGAGTGGAACAGGGAGAGAAGATGCTAGTTGTGGTACGAGGTACCCTCCGCCACGCACCGGATGGTGGATTGCGGAGTATGTATGTAGATGTAGATGTAGATGTAGACGCCAGGAATTCGAAAGGCGACGCCAGCAATCCCACCACAATTGTAGTGTAATAATAACGATAACGATATTAATAATAAGAATCATAATAATCATAAATGGTTCAAATGGCTCTGAGCACTATGGGACTCAACTGCTGAGGTCATTAGTCCCCTAGAACTTAGAACTAGTTAAACCTAACTAACCTAAGGCCATCACAAACATCCATGCCCGAGGCAGGATTCGAACCTGCGACCGTAGCGGTCTTGCGGTTCCAGACTGCAGCGCCTTTAACCGCACGGCCACTTCGGCCGGCATAATAATCATAACATACAGTATTCATTACACTATGCAGAGAACATGATGAGTAAATAATAATATAGTAACGAATATTCGGTTTTCAGAAATGTCAGACTCATTTTGATTTGCTGCTCCTTGTGTTGGCCGTGTTTGCAGTTAAAATTGTTAGATGTGAGGTCCGCCAGTTATGCAAAACACCGTTTTTTCTCTCAGTACCCAAACATGTGTCGGCACCCCTGTGCCATCATCAGTGGGTTTTCGTTTTTATTTACTATTTACGTTTGCTGTGCATGAATTTTCCGGATCACTTGTGTGTTAATTACTACAGGTAGCTTGTCACGTTTTCGTGTAGCAAGCACTTTCATTCTCCGCATCACGGTGAGGTGTTGTGATGCACACGTAACTATAACAAGTATTTTCCACAAATAACGTAGTAAAACACTTTTCACTTTCCCTCTTTTTTGTCGAATCGGAGTAACGGCATGTAACAGGGATGGCAGCATTAAAGAAGGAATAAACACAGTGTGTTTTGGTGAAGTGAAAAGTGTTTTACTACGTTGTTTGTGGAAAATACTTGTTATAGTTACGTGTGCATCACGGCACCTCTCCGTGATGCGGAGAATGAAAGTGTTTGCCACGCGAAAACATGACAAGCTACCTGTAGTAATTAACACACAAGTGATCCGGAAAATTCATGCACACCAAATGTAAAGAATAAATAAAAACGAAAACCCACTGATGATGGCACAATGGTGCCGAAACATGTTTGGGTACTGAGAGAAAAAACGGTGTTTTGCATAACTGGCGGATCTCACATCGAACAATGGCAGACTCATTGAAATGGCTCTGAGCACTATGGGACTTAACTGCTGTGGTCATCAGTCCCCTAGAGCTTAGAACTACTTAAACCTAACTAACCTAAGGACATCACACACATCCATGCCCGAGGCAGGATTCGAACCTGCAACCGTAGCGGTCGCGCGGTTCCAAGACTGTAGCGCCTAGAACCGCTCGGCCACTCCGGCCGGCTGGCGGACTCAATAACATTCCCTCGTTTTTGTCGAATCGGAGTAACGGCATGCAACAAGGATGGCAGCATTGAAGAAGGAATAAAATTTGGAGAAGCTGACTGGTCTGTAACAGAGCAAGAAAATAATATAGTAAGGTTAACAGAAGAGTTGGAGGGAAGAAGTCGCATTGGATGAGGAAAGCGTGGATAGTTTTAACAACGTCACAGACGTACTGGTTTGCTGTCGGACAGAAGGTAGACTGCTGGGTAATGCTGAGAAGGAGATTACGCCAGCGCCGGCCGGAGTGGCCGAGCGGTTCAAGGCGCTACAGTTAGGAACCGCGCGACCGCTACGGTCGCAGGTTCGAATCCTGCCTTGGGCATGGATGTGTGTGATGTCCTTAGGTTAGTTAGGTTTAAGTAGTTCTAAGTTCTAGGGGACTGATGACCTCAGAAGTTAAGTCCCATAGTGCTCAGAACCATTTGAACCATTAGATTACGCCAGCGACAATAGGTAAAGTTTTAATCTCTTCTGACACCCTGTCCCCTTTCGTTGTAATCACTTTGCTCCTGAGGGAACGCGGTGCGCGAGCCTACGACTGAAGGCATCGGCCTCGGGCCTCAACAGACAGCCGCGGATCCCTTCCTACCGTGCATTACTGCAGGCTCCGCGTAGGAACAAAGAACGCGTGGTATGGGGCAGGGCGGGGTGTGACCTGGCGCAGCATTAATTACGGAGCACCGCGCAGATGCTGCGATTACCTGGAAGGCCCAAAAACAGGCTGCCACCATTAGCGGATTCGGTGGCCAGTGCGCCCAGGCACAAAGACCCTCTCGTCTGATGAGCGTCCTCTTTCTCGCCTTTGTGACTCGCGTGGGACAGCACGTGGCTTCCTCGTTTTTTACCGGGAAAACTGGGACTCATTCTCACCGGGACACGCAAACTTGCTGGAGAGATGCCACCGATCACACTGCCTCTCCACTTCGCAATTAACGGCACTGTTTCCCCCGTTTCTTCTTTCCAAACGCCCGTATAACAGTATGAACGGGTTGCTCCAACGAACGGCAAGGTTTTAACTCGCAGAAAAAGTTGCATTGAGATGCGACATCCTTCCAAAACAAGGATGGCCTTCCGCACTGCTGTTCCTGGAGTTTCTTCAATACTGATTGCGTACTTAAAAGGCTTTACGAGCAAAACGACATTTACAGTTACGAACGCTGAATATATTATCAACTGCCAATATCGCTAAAATCATTTATTAATATAATTACCGGTTGCGGCAGTTCACTGTCGCCATCTTCTGATTCATGTTTACGTTATCACATAATCTTCTCCTTCAGCACAGTAAGAGTGGTATACGTAAGTCCGTGTTGGACACTTACTGTGCTGAAGGAGAAAATTATTTAATGGTGTAAATGTAGACCCGAAGATTGCAACAGAGAATTGCCGAAACCGGTAATCTATATGAATAAATGATATTAGCCATCTTGGCAGTTGAAAATTTATTCATTTTTCTTAATACTACAGATCACCTCCATGCAGACGATGTCAGAAGTGTATATTTACGATTACACTAGATCTCTGAGCTGTTATTCCGTTACATAATCGCACATATTACTTCTTCTTATCTTAACAACCTAGATGGTGGTACTGTGAACAGTGCATTAAACCCGTATTCGAGAGTAGTGGGGCATGTACCCCTGTACGATCATCCGGGATTAAACTTTCATGCCGGCCGCGGTGGCCGTGCGGTTCTAGGCGCTCCAGTCCGGAGCCGCGCTGCTGCTGCGGTCGCAGGTTCGAATCCTGCCTCGGGCATGGGTGTGTGTGATGTCCTTAGGTTAGTTAGGTTTCAGTAGTTCTAAGTTCTAGGGGACTGATGACCACAGCAGTTGAGTCCCATAGTGCTTAGAGCCATTTGAACCATTTGAAACTTTCATTCCTGACCCCTATTACTTCAAGCGAATGTCAAAAACTTTCCTTTAAGAGGCTACAATCGATTTCTTCTTCTCTTTTCCCAAACTACGCCAGTGCTCTGTCAGATTTTATAAGGAGCCATCGTACATTTTAAAGGGTCTGCGAAGTTTCCGCAGTTTCAGCCCCGTTGAAAATCCTTGGAACTCTGTGGAACAATCTTATGGAACCTCGTGCAGTTCAGGCCACAAATTGTTCAGGCTGAAACCAAGCCTTATGGAGAGCTGTTGCTAACTTATAGTGACTTGGACATATTTTTTTAAAGGCATGTAATTTAGACGACACACTTATAGTTAATTTCAGTTGCAAGTATGTTGAAGGAGAGGGTCATTAGGCCACCTACATCTTACTACGGGTCACCGATTTAAGCTAAAATAATTCCTTTAGTAATCAATAGTTTACAGAATTTCATTTAGAGACATGCTTAAATTTCCTAACATCCAGCAGGTTAGTATTTATCACTTGAAACAAATTATCCTGAATTGTAGCAATGGTTGATCTCTTTACTACAGATGCACCATGTCCGTTTTTCGTCATCAGTTTTCTGACTGGTTTGATGCAGCTTGCCATGAATTCCTCTCCTGTGACAGCGTCTTCACCACAAAATACGATCACTTACAACCCACTTCCTCAATTTTGTGTTCGATATATTCCAGTTCTGTCTTTAGTCTCTACAGCTCCCTCTAGCACCATGGAAGTTATTCCCTGATGTCTTAACTCATGTCCTCTCATCCTGACCCTTCTTATTGTCAGCTTTTTCCATATATTCTTTCTTCTCCAATTCTGAAGAGAACCACCTAATTCCTTACCTTATCAGTAAACCTAATTTCCAGTGTTCTTCTGTAACACCACATTTCAGACCCATTTGTTCTCTTCTGTTCCGGTTTTCCACAGTCCATGTTTCACTAGCACACAATGCTATGCTCCATACGTACATTCTCAGAATCTTTTTCCTCAAATTAAGGCCTATTTCTGATACTAGTAGACTTCTCTTGGCCAGGAATGCTCTCTTTGTTTGTGCTAGTCTGCTTTTTATGTCCTCCTTGCATCGTCCGAAAACGGTTGTTGTGCTGCCTAGGTAGCAGAATTCCTTAACTTCGTCTACTTCATGGCGTGCGATTGCGATATTAAGTTTTCGTTGTTCTCATTTCTGCTGTTCTCATTAATTTCGTCTTCCTTCAGTTTCTTCTCAGTCCTTAGACTGTTCGTTCCATTCAAATTTTTTTCACCTTCACTGAGGATAGTAGTGTCATCAGCGAATATTATCATTGGTATCCTTTCACCCTAAATTTTAATCCCACTCTTGACACTTCTTCTATTTCCGTTATTGCTTCTTCGGTTTATAGGTTGAACAGTAGGGGGCAAATGTCGCATCCCCATCTTCCACCCTCTTTAATCTGAGTACTTTGTTCTTGGCCTTCCAATCTTATTGTTCCATATTTCTTCTTAGCTTCCTCCTTTTTTGTCAGAATTTCGAACATCTTGCACCGCATTATCGAACGCAACGTCAGACGTAACTTTACCTTTCCTACAGCCAAACTGATCGTCGTCCTCCGCATCCTCAGTTTTCTCTTCCATTCTTCTGTATACTATTCATGTTATCAAGTTGGATGCATGAGCTGATAAGCTGATTGTGCGATGGTTCTCGCACTTACGTGCTCTTACTATCTTGGGAACTGAACGTATGATATTTTTTCGGAATTCTACTGGTACGTCGCCCGTCTAATAGATTCTACACACAAAGCTGAAAAGTCGTTTGGTTGGCACTTCCTCAGCGATCTTAGAATGTCAGATGGAATGTATCTACCTCTTAAGCTCTAACTTAATCTCAAGTGTTTCTAAGCTCTTTTCAATTCTTACTCTAATACTGGATCCCCTACCAACTACATAGCCACTTCAGTTGCATTTTCTATCACATCAGTCAATTCCTCCCCCTCATATAAGCTTTCAATATACTCTTTCCACAATCCTACTCTCTCTGCATTTAACAGTGAAATTTCCATTGTACCCTTAATGTTGCCACCCTTGCATTTTATCCCCAAGGAGATTGTTTTGACTTTTCTACATGCTGAGTCACACCTTCCGAGGATCATTTCTTTTTCGATTTCTTCACGTCTTTCCTGCAGCCATTCCACGTTGGCTGCCCTGCACTTCCTATTTATTTCATTCCTGATTATTGTCTTCACATTAACATTTTTGTACGTCCCTCTTTCGTCGAATAAACTAAGTAGTTCTGTTACCCAAGGTTTCTTCGAAGTTATTTCCAGGTACCTATGTTTGTCCTGTCAACGGCTGTGATTGCTCTTTTTAGAGACGACTACTCCTCTTCAGCCGAAATGTCTACTGTAGTATTCCCTATTGCAGTATTAATATTTTTGGCGAACTTCAAATGCTCCTCATCATTCCTCAGTCTACCCTTCGTCGTTACTTAATTGCAATGCGCCGGCCGGAGTGGCCGAGCGGTTCTAGGCCTTTCAGTCTGGAACCGCGCGACCCCTACGGTCGCAGGTTCGAATCCTGCCTCGGGCATGGATGTGTGTGATGTCCTTAGGTTAGTTAGGTTTAAGTAGTTCTAAGTTCTAGGGGACTGATGACCTCAGAAGTTAAGTCCCATAGTGCTCAGAGCCATATGAACCATTTGAATTGCAATGCGGGTCTGTATCTGCTCTTGTGTATGTTTAACTGTCCAGTATCTGATTTCAGGATCTCTATCTGACCAAGCTTTAATTCAGTTGGAATCTTCCCGTATCTCCAGGCCAGAATATCACTTCCTACAACGATTTTCGAATCGCGTATTTGCTAGTATTGATAGAAATTAATTGCAGAACTCATCAACACCTACTAACAAAGAATATTAGAGAAGTTAACAGCCATAACTCTGGCCAATGTATCTTTCATTACCATGTTATCACTCATGAGAGAAAATAAGTTTTTTCTGCTGTAACCAGTGACAGAGAAACAACCGGCGACGTCACATACCCGCAGCAGGAACATGAAGGAATCCTCTCCAGATCATTTCACGTGGTGTGATCCCCTCGTCTCCGAAGCAATGTAGAGTTGCCGACACGCTGAAAACTCATTCTAGTACTCATTCCTACATGCTAACCAGATACACGTTGGCTACTATTCTGTTGATACACAACGCTGCGAACTCAGACTATGTTTGATGTTTAGCTGAGTTTCTCGTAGCATTAAGACTCACATGGGCCTTCCTCTGTAGGAAGCAACATGGGTGCGTAAGCCGGCCGGTGTGGCTGTGCGGTTCTAGGCGCTACAGTCTGGAACCGAGCGACCGCTACGGTCGCAGGTTCGAATCCTGCCTCGGGCGTGGATATGTGTGATGTCCTTAGGTGAGTTAGATTTAATTAGTTCTAAGTTCTAGGCGACTGATGACCCCAGAAGTTAAGTCGCATAGTGCTCAGAGCCATTTGAACCATGAGTTCGTAAACAATGATCGAGTAAACCCAGTTCCCGAAAGCAGTAGATACCGGCGGCCAGGGAGATGCCGTATTCCTTGACTTCCGACAGAGCTTCGGTACTGTTCCGTATTGTCGTCTAATGAACAAAATACGACAGTATGGAATATCAGACCAGTTGTGTGATTGGACTAGAGAGTTTTTAGCAAACAGAAGACAGCATGTTATTCTCAACGGAGAGAAATCTTCATACGTAAAAGTAACTTCATACGCAGCCCAAAAGAGTGTTATATTCGTAGGACAAGATCTTTTCAGTATATATATATCCCCTTACAAAGATGGGAAAGAAAAAGGTCACATGGAAGGGAGAACCCACTATAATCGCATCAATTCTCCTTTGATAGTTCACATTTATTTACAGAACCAATTCCACTAACAAACCGAATACAACATTGACCATGCTACAGAATGAGTGACAGAACTATTATTTTTTATTTTACAAATAGTCCGTTTAATCTATTGATCAAAGGCCCCAAGCCACAAGCAAGAAATCAGTAACAAATACAAAGTTGCAAGATAATAAGGTAAGACATGTCTTAATTGAAGCAATTTGTTCTTGTATTAAGAAGATCAAATCGCCACCTACAGCTCTTTAAAGGGTTTGAAATTAATTTCAGTATTACTAAGACTAGCTTTTGAAAGGAACATCCGTGGCTGCGATTACTAATTACCAAATCGCGAGTTCAAACATTCAATGTTCAGAACAGACTTACCATGAAAGGTAGGTTAAACGCCAAGAGTTACGATCCAGCAATATTTTCTTTTACATGCATGGAACAATACAATATGGAAGTTGTGGCAAAATAATTAGAAAAACGTCTCAAGCTCTAAGTTTCCAAATATTAGCCAATAAGTAAAGGCTGTAACAATCTGATTTACAAAATCTGAAGGTTAATCATAAATCGGATAATAATACACAACTCAGGAGAGACGTAAAATATTTGGCGGAAAATATTAACATAAGAAAGTGTAAATAAGAATGCAGAACAAACTTAAGACACACGCTGCTAACCCGAACGGCTTCATTAAGGTAATGTCGGGCAGCCACAAACACTACGGAAAAACACCATGCTGGTGCGTAACAGCAACAGGATCCCGCGGCCAAGCACCCCCCCCCCCCCCCCCTCCCGCCCTAAACAGTGGATTTGCAACTCTGCTAACAGACACCACCCGGATGAAACATAAACTGAAAAAAAGTTAAGAAAAAGTAATTCGCCCACGCCTTAATAACTTAATGGCAAAAAAAACCTTAAAATCTGCCATAATAAAACAGTAATGTTGCTCGAAAATGCACAAAGCAGCCACCGCTTAATAACGAAAGATGGTAAAATTATGGCATAATGTACGTCTCCCCCAAAACAACTTTAACCTAAGAAAGTTACGTCAGATAGAAAAACAGTCAATAAGTCATCTAGGCTACACAGCCGGTGACTTGTTTGCACAAAACAGAAATTTCTGTGAGAAACAGAACTCACCTCTAAGAGGTGATACCGGGTGATCAAAAAGTCAGTATAAATTTGAAAACTTAATAAACCACGGAATAATGTAGATAGAGAGGCAAAAATTGACACACATGCTTGGAATGACATGGGGTTTTATTAGAACCAAAAAAAAAAAAAAAACTAAGTTCACAAAATGTCCGAAAAATGGCGCTGGACAGCAAAATGTCAGTGACTGCCCATGACAATCGTGTATAAAAGGAGGTGTAATGAGAGAGAGAACCAGATGCGCCAGCAGTCGCAGCATGTTGACGTTACCTGAAAAGGCGCTTTTAGTGAAGCTGTATTATCAGAATGGGGAATGTGCTAGTTCAGCGTTGCGATCCTATCGCCATAGGAAGGGGATTTGAACGGGTAAAGGTCCGTTGACAAATGCAGCTGTGGCGAGAATGATTTCGAAGTTCGATGCCACGGGTTGTTTAGACGATAGACCCCGTAGTGGCCGACCGAGCAAAAGGCGTAATGCTGCTGAGACAGTTCAGAAAGAAATAAGACTGTAGCGGGTTCGTCAATGCACGGGGAAGTCAGCGCTTGTGCAGTCGCACATCGCACCGGCATTCCATACACTACTGTTTGATTGGCACTTAGGCGTACCCTCCGATGCTATCCGTACCAAATCCATCGGCATCATGAACTGTTACCTGGCGATTTAGTGAAGCGAAGGGCATTTGCTGTGTGGGCGTTTCAAAATATGACAGAAGATGACGATTGGTTGAGTAACGTGTAGTGGACCGACGAAGCTCATTTCACGCTGCGAGGGTCTGTCAACGCCCACAATTGCAGAATTTGGGTTACCGAAAATCCTAGAACTGTCGTGGAAACTCCATTGCACGACGAGAAAGTGACGGTATGGGTTGGATTTATCATGTCTACCGTTATCGGGCCTTTTTTCTTCGAGGAAATGCTTGATTCTGGTTTTGTAACTGCTACCGTAACGGGTGAGAGGTACGGCGATATATTACAGAATCGCATCATCCCCAGCCTGGCTGATAAACACCTGCTGGAACGTACGACGTTTATGCAGGATAGCGCTCCACCCCTTATTGCTAGACGCGTGAAAGATCTCTTGCGCGCGTCGTTTGGTGATGATCGTGTGCTCAGCCGCCACTTTCGTCATGCTTGACCTGCCAGGTCCCCAGGCCTCAGTCTGTGCAATTATTGGCTATGGGGTTACCTGAAGTCGCAAGTGTATCGTAATCTACCGACATCTGTAGGGATGCTGAAAGACAACATCCGGCGCCAATGCCTCACCATAACTCCGGACATGCTTTACAGTGCTGTTCACAACGTTATCCCTCGACTACGGCTATTGTTGAGGAATGATGGTGGACATATTGAGCATTTCCTGTAGAGAACATCATCTATGCTTTGTCTTACTTTGTTATGCTAATTATTGCTATTCTGATCAGATGAAGCGCCATCAGTCGGACATTTTTTGAACTTTTGTATTTTTTTGATTCTAATAAAACCCCATGTCATTCCAAGAATGTGTGTCAATTTTTACCTCTCTATCTACCTTATTCCGTCGTTTATTAAGTTTTCAAATTTATACTGACTTTTTGATCACCCGATACTTACCAGTGAGGCTGGAACGATCTAAAACGAAGTTTGAACATTATACATTAGCTCGACATATGTCCTTAAAATATTTAAAAGGTTAAATAATTAATACATGAAATTAGTTCAAGGGGTTTAAAATAACAACTTAATAAATCAGATTTACCACAGATCTTACGAGTAATTCAGTAGTATTAAATCCCCAATTTGAAACTTCCTGGCTGAGTAAAACTGTGTGCCGAACCGAGACTCGAACTCGGGACCTTTGCCTTTCGGGGGCAAGTGCTCTACCGACTGAGCTACCCAAGCACGACTCACTCCCCGTCCTCACAGCTTTAATTCCGCCAGTACCTCGTCTCCTACCTTCCCAACTTTACAGAAGCTCTCCTGCGAACCTTCTGCAAGGTTCGCAGGAGAGCCTCTGTAAAGTTGGGAAGGTAGGAGACGAGGTACTGGCGGAATTAAAGCTGTGAGGACGGGGAGTGAGTCGTGCTTGGGTAGCTCAGTCGGTAGAGCACTTGCCCCCGAAAGGCAAAGGTCCCGAGTTCGAGTCTCGGTCCGGCACACAGTTTTAATCTGCCAGGAAGTTTCATATCAGCGTACACTCCGCTGTAGAGTGAAAATTTCATTCTAGAATCCCCAATTTCATTAAACACTAGGGTAACAAAAAACGGTCTGAAGGTCCACAGGAAAATGACACTGATTTGAAAGAAACTAGATTTAAAGTGCGAGATAACTTGTGACGTAAACAAGTAACAGTAAGGCAAGACTTCAAGTAGCACCTATAATAGCAAGCAGCCACCGTTACACGTGCAAAACAAGCACTAATCATTAAATGGATCAAACTCAAACAGAGCAGTTGTGGTTGACAATGAGAGAAACATTTTTTGAGATTCATAAAGCGAGAGTTCCAGACGCGGGCCTATCACAGCGCGAGCGACACCAACCACTGCTACATCAAGAAGTCATTATTCCATAATTTCGGCTCAATGCAAGTCGTAGCCATCCAAAAACGCACAGCCTTGACGTAAGGGAAGACAAATCAGCTGAAGCACACTGAAGAGCGTGGTGAAAACTTCGATGCAGACACTAACGGCACTTTCCCAACTAATCAGTCAATGCACAAATACAACCAACGGCCCAAACAACCGACGGGCCGACCACTGTCCATTTTGACCTCTCGCCACGTATCCAGACACCTGCAATCCCACACTCTCCGACGTGTTTTCAAGACTCCGCGTCAGCGTTAACACACAGTATGCTAAGGGTAAGTCATGCCCCCAAACGGGGCGCCAGCAAATGAAGGGAGAAGAAGAGATGATATGAAGCCGACACGGCTCATAAATGACCTAAGCATAACGTCGGAAGTCCCGTGAGGTTTTGACGGATGGTGCTTCTGTATAAAAAAAGGTCCACGCGCTTGAATACTGCAGCGAAATGCTACAAGACTTGCAGAGGACTGACAGCTGGTGCAGGGCCTGACAGTTGGTTCTCCATAAACAAATGTAATTAACTGCGCATAAAAAGGCAAAAAGTTCCTGTGTTGTATGATTACAGGAGGACTGCAGCGGAGTCACCGGGAGCAGTCAAATCCATAAAATACCTTGGCACATGTGTGCGGGGACATTTAAACTGGAAATATCACATCAAACTAATCGCGTGTAAGGCAAATGCTTGACTGAGGTACACTGGAAGAATTCTCATGAAGTGGAGATCATCCTTAAAGAAGGTAGCTTACAAAACCCTCGTTCGACCAATACTTGAATAATGCTGGTCAGTCTGGGATCCGTACCTAATATGATTAATGGAGCAAATGTCGAAGATCCAAAGAAGAGCAGCGCGATTTGTTACAAGTTCATTTCGTTAGTGCGAAAGAGTCACGGAGATACTCAGGCAACTGCAATGCGTACTGTGAAAGAGAGACGATCTGCATCACAAAGTTTTACTGTGAGAGTTGAGAGACCGTTCGTTCCTAGAAGAAGCACCCAATATATTGCTTCCTCCCTCGTATATGTCGCGAAAAGATCGCGATGATAGAATCATAGAGAATCGAGTTCGCACCTAGGCTTGCTGACAATTGCTCATCCAGCGAATTTCTCGCAGCTGGAACAAGAAAGAGGTAAAACGACAGTGATACACAAAGTACCCTCCGCTAAACACAACAAGATGGCTTGTGGGGTATATATGTAGATGTATGCAAGTACATGTCATATGTCGCAGTATTCATTCTTTGTGTAACCACATTCAGCCAGAAGATTTTGTGAAGTTACAGTGAAAACCAGACCATTAGCTGCTTACAGGCGGTAATAAGTATCAACGGGGACAGTCGAAATTGTGTGCCCCTACCGGGTTTGGAAGCTGGAATCTCCTGCTTACATGGTAGACGCTCTATCCGACTGAGCCATCGAGGACACAGACGATAGTGTGACTGTAGCGACTTATCTCTTGCATGCTCCCAGTGAGACACACATTTCCAACGTCACACACTACATCTGTAGTGCCCCCGCCCACTGTACACATCACTCGCAGTCAATCTACCGATTTCCGTTAGAGTTTGAGCGATGTGAGTGCATCCGCACTGAAGAAGATCATTGGCCGGTAAGCATTATCTATATGAAGATGGTATCTGTTCTTTCGGACATGTCTGAAAGAACAGATACCATCTTCATGGAGAAGTTTCGTTGTTAGTCGAACTCTTAGCCTATTCATGAATCGTTACTAGTGTTTCTATTCAAATAAAGAGTATAGAAACATCGTTTCAACAGTTTCAAATGCATACCTTAGTAGAATAGGGGAAAAGGTTTCTGGCCCACAACCCTTCATAGCGTTATTAGTCAACGCACGACACAGAAGTGTATTGACGGTTTCGGACGTGACTTGAGAAAGAGACGGTTTCACAATAACAAAATGGAATTGTAGATCCCTGATAAAATAAATTTCAATTTGCGGTTTCGTCGAAACAGCTCAATACTCCCTATCGATGAGTAATTATAAACTCAAATGGCTCTGAGCAATATGCGACTTAACTTCTGAGGTCATCATTCGCCTAGAACTTAGAACTAATTAAACCTAACTAACCTAAGGACATCACACACATCCATGCCCGAGGCAGGATTCGAACCTGCGACCGTAGTTGTCGCTCGGTTCCAGACTGTAGCGCCTAGAACCGCACGGCCACTCCGGCCGGCAATTATAAACTTATACAAAATGGACAGTTATACGTGGCCTGTAAGGGAATGGCAGGGTTTGCACGTACCCAAGATTTGTTTCCCGTACTGTGTTCTTTATTTCATGATGAAGGGGATTTCCCGCCTTGCATTATGGATGTAACAAGTTTGCCTGTTCCCTCATGAATGTGTCCAGTGATCACTGGAGAACTGGAGCCCATTCTAGGAAATGTGTTGTGCTAATTAAATGGACATCCTAGCTGCAAACAGGCGTTGATGTACTTCATTGGGGACTTGTTGAAAATGTGTGCCGCAGCTAGGGTGTCCATTTAATTATCATTTCATTTCTAGCAAAGCTGCATGGTCATCCACGGTAACTGTTCTTTCGGGAACAGATACTACCATCATATACAGGGTGTTACAAAAAGGTACGGCCAAACTTTCAGGAAACATTCCTCACACACAAAGAAAGAAAATATGTTATGTGGACATTTGTCCGGAAACGCTTACTTTCCATGTTAGAGCTCATTTTATTACTTCTCTTCAAATCACATTAATCATGGAATGGAAACACACAGCAACAGAATGTACCAGCGTGACTTCAAACACTTTTTGAATATTTCCTGTAACAATGTCCTCCGTTAGCGAGGGTACATGCATCCACCCTCCGTCGCATGGAATCCCTGATGCGCTGATGCAGCCCTGGAGAATGGCGTATTGTATCACAGCCGTCCACAATACGAACACGAAGAGTCTCTACATTTGGTACCGGGCTTGCGTAGACAAGAGCTTTCAAATGCCCCCATAAATGAAAGTCAAGAGGATTGAGGTCAGGAAAGCGTGGAGGCCATGAAATTGGTCCGCCTCTACCAATCCATCGGTTACCGAATCTGTTGTTGAGAAAAGTACGAACACTTCGATTGAAATGTGCAGGAGCTCCATCGTGCATGAACCACCTGTTGTGTCGTACTTGTAAAGGCACATGTTCTAGCAGCACAGGTAGAGTATCCCGTATGAAATCATGATAACGTGCTCCATTGAGCGTAGGTGGAAGAACATTGGGCAGGCATTGTTGGTGATGTCTTGATTGGGCCCCAATGTTCACAGAAAATCTGTGTTGATGACGTGCTTGCGGATTCTCGTCAGCCCACACATGTTGATCGTGAAAATTTACAATTTGATCACGTTGGATTGAAGCCTCATCCGTAAAGAGAACATTTGCACTGAAATGAAGATTGACACATTGGCCTCCACGGATACACTTCTGTTCAATGAACCATTCGCAATCAGCTCCTGATAGTGCCTGCATACGCTGTACATGGTACGGAAACAACTGGTTCTCCCGTTGCACTCTCCATACAGTGACGTGGTCAACGTCACCTTGTACAGCAGCAACTTCTCTGACGCTGACATTAGGATTATCGTCAACTGCACGAGGAATTGCCTCGTCCATTGCAGGTGTCCTCGTCGTTCTAAGTCTTCCCCAGTCGCGAGTCATAGGGAGCACGGAACATTCCAGCCTAAGACGCCGATCAATTGCTTCGAACGTCTTCCTGTCGGGACACCTTCGTTCTGGAAATCTGTCTCGGTACAAACGTACCGCGCCACGGCTATTGCCCCGTGCTAAGCCATACATCAAATGGGCATCTGCCAACTCCGCATTTGTAAACATTGCACTGACTGCAAAACCACGGTCGTGATGAATACTAACCTCTTGATGCTATGTACTGATGTGCTTGATGCTAGTGATGTAGAGCAATGAGTCGCATGTCAACACAAGCACCGAAGTCAACATTACCTTCCTTCAATTGGGCCAACTGGTGGTGAATCGAGGAAGTACTACATACTGAAGAAACTAAAATGAGCTCTAACATGGAAATTAAGCGTTTCTGGACACATGTCCACATAACATCTTTTCTTTATTTGTGTGTGAGGAATGTTTCCTGAAAGTTTGGCCGTACCTTTTTGTAACACTCTGTATAATGTGTCGTGCGTGATCAGTAGGAAAGTCGAACGTTCAGAATTTGCCTGGTTCCCCTGGTTAACAAATATTTGATTCACATACGCTCTCATGGGCCGCCCCAGAAAGCACCTGATAAACCGGTTGCCTTTTCTAATAAATACTCTCCAGGAATCTAGAAGGGAGAGCGTCTTGAGTTCTGGAACTTTGAGGGAAAACGTACCGCTGAGGTCAATCAAGACGGGTCGCTGCAAGCTGGCACTCCGACACTTCGCATTTCCTCGTTCGTACCATGGTTAACAGTGGCACAGAATTCTACAGAATGTGGCAAATGGACAGTGGTAAAGCATCTGCGAGTGGTTCGACAAAACCACTTCATCTACTTCGTGATCACCAGTTATCACATCATGTTTGTCGCTGTTCTCATTTATGCTTCTTCTCATTACTTTCGGTTTCCTTCTATTTACTCTCAGTCCATTTCTGCATGCATTAGACCATTCCTTTCAAAGAACCTTCATTCTAGAATTCTGGAAACATCCCCCAGGCTGTGGCTAAGCCATGTCTCCGCAATATCCTTTCTTTCAGGAGTGCTAGTTCTGCAAGTTTCGCAGGAGAGCTTCTGTAAAGTTTGGAAGGTAGGAGACGAGGTACTGGCAGAAGTAAAGCTGTGAGTACCGGGCGTGAGTCGTGCTTCGGTAGCTCAGTTGGTAGAGCACTTGCCCGCGAAAGGCAAAGGTCCCGAGTTCGAGTCTCGGTCGGGCACACAGTTTTAATCTGCCAGGAAGTTTCAACCTTAATTCTCCCTCTTTCACTCAGGATAGCAATGTCGTCAGCGAATTTTAATACTAATAGCCTTTCAACTTGAATTATAACCCCATTCTTGAACCTTACTTTTATTTTCGCCATCGCCTCTTCGACATGTAGAACTTTAATGTTCAACCTTGTGAGATACCGTTGCGTGTCTCAGTTCGGCTCTGCCATATCCGTGTAGAACAGTCTATTGTAACTGCTCCACAGTTTAAATATTGGCCTTTTTTATTTTAATTCGTTTAGGTTTGTCCGTTTGGTGCCCATAAAAATAGTTTATTATGTTACAACGCAGTCGATTCGTTGATCAAAACGTACAATTTCAGTTTATTTAAATAGAAGAAGAAGCAACCTTTTTCCTTCTTTCACAGTCAGTTTTCGGACCAAGGATGTCGATATGGAAGGAAACTTCGGTTTTCATTATTTCGCTTAAACGCTATGATTTTGGTCACGCTTATGATACAGGCAAGTCGAAAAAAAAAAATACAAAATGGAAGTAAAAGGTATACACACGACCTGGAGATAAAAATTTAGTTTGAATTTTACTACTACGTGTCCCAACACATATCTCAATGAATTGTCGGTAGTTCCTTCATTAATAGTGTGATTACCTAATACAGGGAATTCGGAAATTCCCGTTACAAATTTATATGACTTGTAGAGGGAAGTGAGTACATAATATTTTGAATAGGTGCTCATGACCGGAAACGTTCTGTTTCCGTTCTACGGTGATTTAAATTAAAATTTTTAACTCATCCACTTATGCTTGAGGAATTTTATTAGACGTGACGCATTGCAGTCATTAGGTAACAGTTCGGAAGGAAACATAACGAAACATCCACTTATTACTTAAGCGCAATTCTTTGTATTAACACTTAAACATTACGTGTTACATTATTCCGAAACAAAAAAGAACCCAGCATACTGTACATACAGAACAGGACTCATGCCCTAAAACAGCGGCTCGATGTGGCGACCACTAACGTTGATACGGAAACTGTACCTGCGAAGCATGTACTGGTACACACTTTCCATCGCTCCTGTTGTCTCTTTTGTTTCTAGTGCAGCGGCCAGAATTCGTGCCAGCTGATCTTCCCCTGTCTCTGCAGTTTAATTTGCTAGTAAATTAAACTTCACATAGTACTCCACAAGAAGTAGTCCATAGGAGTGGTTGCACTATCGGTTGGAGGATAGCATCACGAATAGTACAGCCGGGTTGCCTCCAAACACGTCTCCGACTATTGTGTGGTTGAAGGCATATCCGTCACTCATCGGTGAAAACGTGATGCCAATCCTGAGCGGCCCACTCGGCATGCTGTTGGGTCTATCTGTACCGCGCTGCATGGTGACGTGGTTGGAAAGATGGACCTCGCCATGGGCGTCGGGAGTAAAGTTGCGCTTCATGCAGCCTATTGCGCATAGTATTGCGTAACACGACGTCCTGTGGCTGCACGAAAAGCAACATGGTGGTGTTGTTGTCAGGGTTCCTCCGAACCATAATCCGTAGGTAGTGGTCATTCACTGCAGTAGTAGCCCTTGTGCGGCCTGATCGAAGCATGTCATCGACCGTTCCTGTCTCTCTGTATCTCCTTCATGTCCGAACAACATCGCTTTGGTTCACTCCGAGACGCCTAGACACTTCCCTTGTTGAGAGCCCATCCTGGAACAAAGTAACAATGCGGACGCGGTAAAACCGCAGTATTGACCGTCCAGGCATGGTTGAACTACAGACAACACGAGCCGTGTTCCTACTTCCTGGTGGAATGACTGGAATTGATAGGCTGTCGGACCCCTCCGTCTAATAAGCGCTGCTCATACATGGTTGTTTACATCTTTGGGCGGGTTTAGTGACATCTCTGAACATTCAAAGGGACCGTGTCTGTGATACAACATCCACAGTCAACGTCTCTCTTCAGGAATTTTGGGAATCGGGGTGATGCAAAACTTTTTTTGATGTGTGTATTAATAATAAATAACCGAAAACGGTCTTCACCAATTCAAAGAAAAGAAATTGAGATTTAGACTCATTTTTTATTCTTATGTAAAGGAAAAAATCACTGATGTTCAGACACAATGCCAAAATTTGGTAGCGTAATTACTCTTCCATAGTTCTACGTCGGTATCGAAGGCAAGGTGCCACTGTGATCAGTAGCCGAAATTAAGAACGCTAATGAAAATCTCGCCTTTTGTGGGAAATTTTGCGAAAATTTCTTATGCATGCAGCAAGGCTCATTGAGCGGCTGGGAAGCGGAACTGCTGTTAGAGGCTTTTTAAGGCGTCCTTGAGGTTTTACAGGTAATAGAGATGGCCTACAATTTGCCACGTGCGCGTTGCGCCAGAGGCGCAGTAAAACCTTTCGGTGCCGCTCACTCGACCTGCGAGCACACACCGCTGGCCCGCTACCCTTGCTTGAGACGTCTTGAAGGCTCCAGGTCGCAGGGGGCCTGCAGTCACGTACCGACGCTCAGCCGCGGCGACCACAAAACCGCAGACTGTAAAGAACCATAATGCCCACGTTCTCACTCATCCATCACGGGCGGCCGGTGTGCCTCCAACCGAAGCAGCCAGGGCCGGCGCCTCCGTTCCGTTACTCATCGCTTTCCGCAGCTCTGTCTCCGCTTGTCACACCGCTGTCCCCACCAGAACAGCTGATCTGCCTAAGACATAATGCTAGATGTACGCATCGGGCACGGTTTTAGAAAACCGCGCTCGTGCGAAGCGAAGGTTGTCCTCTTCTCATTTTATTTACAGGTTGATTATAATTAAAATTAAACTTTCAAAACGCTGTAGAAATAACACCACTGCTCATAATGACGTCAAATTGCAACGGAATATTATCGGAAAAAGGGGAAAACGTATGGCAGAAGAAAAAAATAGACCGAAAATTGATCAATAGATGGCGCTGTATGTGTCACAATACGTAAATGAGAACACCTGCATGCGCACGATCTATTGAAGTTCGTATAAACACGTCGGGTACACGGCTTTTAGCCTTCCGGCTATCCGCGAGGTCCGGTGTGCCGGCCAGCATGTGGATGGTTTTTAAGGCGGTTTTCCATCTGTGTTGGCGAATGCGGGCTGGTTCCCCTTGTTCCGCCTCATTTACACTATGTCGACGATTCTGCGCAAGCACTGTCTCCACGTACGCGTACACCATAATTACTCTACCACGCAAACATTTGGGATTACACTCGAATGGTATGAGACGTTCCTTCGGGGGCGGGGGGGGGGGGGGGGTTCATTGGGGGCTGAAGCGCACAATAACACTGGGTTTGGTGTGAGGCGGCGATGCGTTGGGTGGGATGCTGTGGCCTGTTGTGGGGTTGTGAACCACTGAGGGCTACGGCGGGAAGAAGCCTCCCCGTCGTTTCTAGGTCTACGGTTCAATAAACACACACACGGCTTTTCCTCCTTTCGCGTCTGCGACGTTCGCCATGACTGTCTCAATGCAGGATTGCGCTCTGCTTGTACACCTGTACTACAAGAACGATGACTGTGCACACGTCGCTCTGCAGAAGTTCCGGACACTGAAGGGTTTGAAAAAAGGCGTTGGTCCAATGACTGCCGTGGGTCTGGAGAAAATGATTCGGAAATTCAAAAAGGCGGGTAGAGGGAGGAAACGAATTGATTCGACGTCAGTGGAAGCAGTGTCCATAGCAGTGCTGGAGGAGACGAGTCACCTGCAAACGTGTAGTGCACGGAGAATTGCCCGAACATTGGACATACCCATCAGCACGGAACGTAAAATCCTACGAAACATCCTTCTTTGCTATCCATTCAAAATTACCCATGTGCACAAGTTGCTTCCTGTTGACCTGCCAGCAAGAGAGACTTCTGCTTTAGAATTTTTTTGCTCGCATGGAAGTGGAAAATGATTGGATGTGAAAGATTTTGTGGAGAGAGAAGCCCACTTCCATCTGACAGCGTTGTCAATATACAGAACTGTCGAATATGGACAACGGATAATCCACATGCATTTCAACTAGAACCACTTCATCCTGAGAAGGTCACTGTGTGGTGCGGGTTTACTGCACCATTTATCATAGGGCCACATTATTTCGAAGAGACAGGTGCTTTTGGTCCTGTTACCTGTACCCGGACTGGTAAGTGCTCAGTGTTTTTGCGCAACCAAGTCATTCCAACTCTCCAACAGCTTGGTTGTGTGGATGGTATCATTTTTATGCAAGATGGTGCACCTCCGCACGTTGAAAATCCAGTTAAGCAGCTTCTGAAGCGCAATTTCGGAAATGCTAGAATTGTCAGCCGCCATTTCCCTACAACCTGGCCGTCCCGATCACTTGATCTTAATCCGTGTGACTTCTGGCTGTGGGGCTTCCTGAAAGATGTCGTGTTCAGTGTTCCGGTTGCAAACTTAGCTGCATTAAAGGCACACATTGCACAACACGTTCTAAACGTGACCCCGGAAACACTTCGATCAGTTGTGGAACATGCTGTTTCTCGATTTCAACTTGTTGCAGAAAACGGTGGACAGCAAATTGAACATGTTTTGCGCCAGTCACACGGAAAATAATAATTCGATTTGATTTTGATTGATGCTTTTTATGTGGTTTTTGGCCTCACGACAATTAAAACACCGATATGATAGATGATTTTTATGTGGTTTTTGGCCTCAGGACAATTAGAAACTGATTTGAGTGATGCTTTTCATGCGGTTTTTGGCCTCAGGAATATTAAAAACAGATTTTTTCCCATCTGATGTGATAAGACCTTGCCATGGTAGATAGGGTTACGTAACTAACAGTATCACACCTGTACAACCACGCACACTGAGTCGTACAGTTTGTTTAACGTCAAATATACACCTTTGTCACTGTCGCATGGTTCATTTGTCATTTGCAGTCGACCACTATTAAATTATAATGCTTACAGCACCACCTATTGCTACATTTTGTAACTATTTGTTTTTATTCTGCCATACGTTTTCCCCCTTCTCCCATAACACTCCGCTGCAATGTGACGTCATTCTGTCCAGTGGCTGTTATTTCTACAGTGGTTTGAAAGTTTAATTATAATCACCCTGCCGAGCGGTTAAAGGCGCTATAGTCTGGAACCGCACGACCGCTACGGTCGCAGGTTCGAATCCTGCCTCGGGCATGGATGTGTGTGATGTCCTTAGGTTAGTCAGGTTTAAGTAGTTCTAAGTTCTAGGGGACTTACGACCACAGCAGCTGAGTCCCATAGTGCTCAGAGCCATTTGAACCTTTTATAATCACCCTGTATTGCAAAGTATGGGTGAAAGGCTCAAGCAGATCCCATATTTCTTAATTTACGGAGAGAATTTGGCACGGTACTCCACTGCAGACTGTTAACGAAGGTACGAACATGTGGAATAGGTTCTCAGATGTGAGACTCGCTCGAGAACTTCTTAAGCAGTAGGACCCAGTACGTTGTCCTCGACGGCGAATTTCATCAAAGACAAAGGTATCGTCAAAGTGCCCCATGGCAGTGTAATAGAACCGTTATTATTTTCTATGTGCGTAAAAGATCTGTCGGGCAGTGTGGGTAGTAATCTCAGATTGTTTGCTGATGATGCTGTGGCGTACGGTAAGATGTCGATGTTGAGTGACTGTAGGAGGATACAAGATAAATTAGACAAAATTTCTAGTTAGTGTGATGAATGGAGCTGCCTTTAAATGTGGAAAAATATACGTTACTGCGGAAGCGTAGAAAAAACAAACATTTAATGTTCAGATATAGTATTAGTGGTGTCCTGCCTGCCACAGTCAGGTCGTTTAAACACTTGGGCCTAACGTCGCAAAGCGAAATGAACCAGAACACGCATGTGAGGACTGAGGTAGTGAAGATTAATGGTCGACTTCGATTAACTGGGAGAATTTTGGGAACGTGTGGATCATATAGGACGCTGGTGCGACCTGTTCTTGAGTACTACTCGAGTGTTTGGGATCCGTACCAGGTCGGATTGAAGGAAGATATCGAAGCAGTTCAAAGCTGGCCTGCTAAATTTGTTACGGTAGGTTCGATCAACACTTAAGTGTTATGGAGATGCTTCGGGAGCTCAAATGGGAATCCCTGGCGGGAAGGTGACGTTCTTTACGAGAAACACTACTGAGAAAATCTAGAGAACCAATATTTGAAGCTGACTGCAGAACTTCATCACTTTCGCAAACATACGTTTCGCGTAAGGACCCCGCAGACAAAATACGAGAAATTAAGCCTCGTCGTTTCCACCTCGCTCTATTTGCAAGTGCAAGTGCAAATGCAAGTGCTATAGGGTACCCTCAGCCACACACCGTACTGTGGCTTGCGGAGTATGTATGTAGATGTAGATGATGGACAAGTCGTTCACATAAGATAATAAGTGGTTGAATACAAAATAGATTTTGTGAAGACGACTAGAACAACAGTACTTCAATTGATAGGATATGTTACTAAGTGAATACTAGTCAAAACTCTACTAATCTCTGTACGACGACATCTAACACATGACTTGCGAACCGGTTGGCACAAAAGTCAGAGGGACAAATATCAGATTCGAATGTTTCGTTTTGAGTCGGACCGCTTTGGCACCCGCTCCCTAAGACCGTCTCTCTGTCTTTAGGGATGCAAAAGTCTCTGTCAGGTTCTCCTTTAAAAATTTTAGTGGTAGACCTTTGAACATTCTCCTTACAGCCCCGATGTGTCCGTATGTGACTCGCTGCTTTAAACAGACTATGAAACGTCAGAGAGTCACCTGTGGCAACAAAGTGTATCAGGCCGTGGGAAACTGAACCCGTCAGCAATCCAAGAGTTTCTACACGCAACCTAAGTCCTCAATTATTTACTGGATGTAATCCAATCTCTGTTTTCATCTACAGTTTTTATCCTCTAAAGCTCCCTCTAATACCATGGAATATATTTCGTGATGTCTTAACAGATGTTCTATCGTCTCGTCCTTTCTTTTTGTCAGTGTTTTCCACATTTTTCTTTGCTTACCAATTCAGAGACGAACCACCTCATTTCTTGCCTTATCAGCCACCTAATTTTCGACATTATTCTATAGCATCCCATCCTAAATGCTTCGATTCTCTTGTTTTCCGGTTTTTCTACTGTCCATGTTTTACTACCATACAATGCAGTGCTCCAAAAGTACATTGTCAGAAATTTCTTCCTCAAACTGAGGTCTATATTTGGTGCTAGTAGACTTCTCTTGACCAGGAATCCCCTTTTTGCCAGTGCTAGTCCGCTTTTTATGTCGTTGCTACCCAGGTGTCAGAATTCCTTAACTACGTCTACTTCGTGATCACCAGTCCTGATGTTAAGATTTTCGTTGTTCTCATTTTTGCTGCGTCTCATTACTTTCCTCTTTCTTCGATTTACTCTCAGTCCATATTCTGTAGTCATTAGTTGTTCATTCCAGTCAGTAGACTCTTTAATTCTTGATCACTTTTCGTACCATTGATATCCTTTCACCTTGAATTCCAACTCCACTCTTTCACCTTTCTTTCATTTCCACCATTGCTTCATCGACGTATAGATTGAACAGTAGAGGCGACAGACTACATCGCTGTCTTACACCTCTCTTCATCCAAGCACTTCGTTCTTGGTCTTCCACAGTTATTGTTCCGTCTTCACTCATGTACATATTGTATATTGCTCCTCTTTCCTATGGCGTAACCGCATTTTTCTCAGAATGTCGGACATCTTGCACCATTTTACGTTGTCGAACGCTTTTTCCAGAGCTACAAATCCAATGAACGTGTCTTGGTTATTGTCTCGTCTTGGTTCCATTATCAATCGCAACCTCAGAATTGCCTCTCTGGTGCCTTTACCTGTCAGGTAGTCTGTGCAGTTTCGCTTTGTCTGGCTTGGAGCTGACGGACTGGCTTTTCGCTTTAGGAGAGGTACGCAGCATGTGCTGTGAGTTGTGATCAGAGCCAATTAGGCTGTGTTAAGAGCTAGAGACTTTTCCAAAACGTCAGTTTATTGCCCGGCACCTTGTAAGTTAGAACTAAACTTGTGGAAACTGGTATGTAGCTTATTTTTCCAAAATAGTGATGTTAACGGGAGAAAGGGATGCCGAATGAGATGTATCGTATTCTGCACTTGCAGCTGATCGAAAGGCCTGAATGTTTTAGTTTCAGGAAATGCTAGAAGCTCGAAAAATCAAAGGAGCCGGTCGACAGCCCTCCTGGGTGCAGGGGCAAATCGTGGGCGGAGATGGTGTTTAAAAGTGATCCATATTTCTGAATTACTGAGCAACAGTGATCGGTGTTATTCGGCCACTATGGGAAGCATAGAATAATTAACAACTGCGTTCCTGCGTCCGAGTGTGGAATTCTGATCAGTCAGTTTCCTCTTCAGGCTTCCGTACTTCAAATGGTTCAAATGGCTCTGAGCACTATGGGACTTAACTTCTGAGGTCATCAGTCCCCTAGAACTTAGAACTACTTAAACCTAACTAACCTAAGGACATCACACACATCCATGCCCGAGGCAGGATTCGAACCTGCTACCGTAGCGGTTGCGCGGTTTCAGACTGTAGCGCCTAGAACCGCTCGGCCACCCCGGCCGGCTTCCGTACTTCAATCAGTAAAAAAAGAATCCTTATGGGATCACTTTGTTGTGTGTCCAATTGTTAAAAACCCATTTTCTCAGGAACTGATAGATGCATAAAGTTGAAATTTATATCACATACTAGGATCTACGGTGGCTTAGCGGTACACAAAATTGAAGCTTCTAAATCAACACCTCCAAAAGGTACGGCCATTTATGTCACATACTTTGATACTTGCAAACTCACTCATCAAAATTTATAGGGTACTTCCCGTTAGCCTAGAATCATGGCATTTGGTAAGAACCAAATATTCACGGTACCAATAAAGGGAAAAAATGAAACAACCCCAAAATTGTTAATTTTTAATAACATTATTCGAAAAAAGTTTTTTTTTTTTTTTAAATTAATATCCAACAGTCTGTTTGACCATCCATCTGTTAAGACCCGTTTCCTTAGGAAACAGTAAACGTAGCAAGCTGAAATTTATGTAATATGCTAAGGTCTACGGTCCCGTACTGCTGTAATAAATATAAGCTTCTAAGTCAATGCAATCATAAGGCCGTTTATATCGCATATTTTGATACTCGCCAACTCACTCATCAGAACCTATAGGCTTCTTCCCGCTAATCTAGAACGCTGACATTAGGCAAGAAAAGAAATTTCACTCTAAAAATGAAGGAAAAAATTCTAAAATTGTGAATCTGTAGTTATATCACAGATTTTTTTTTGTCATTTGTTATCTGACAGTCTGCTGTCCGTCGGTCTGTTAAGACACTTCGTGGTCGTGCGGTAGCGTTCTCTCTTCCCACGCCCGGGTTTCCGGGTTCGATTCCCGGCGGGGTCAGGGATTTTCTCTGCCTCGTGATGGCTGGGTGTTGTGTGATGTCCTTAGGTTAGTTAGGTTTAAGTAGTTCTAAGTTCTGGGGGACTGATGACCTAAGATGTTAAGTCCCATAGTGCTCAGAGCCATTTGAACCATTGTTAAGACACTTTTCCTCAGGTATGGGTAGTCATATCAAGTTTAAATTTTTGTCGCATACTAAGGCCTATAATACCTCGGCTGTGCAATAAACGTAATCTTCTAAGGCAGCGAAATCAAAAGGTACGGCTATTTATGTCGCATATTTTGCGCGAATTCATTCATCAAAAGGTTGGCCTAAAGTCGTGAAATTAGGCAAGAAGCAAGGTTTAAAGGTACAACTAAAGGAAAAAACCGAAAAGTTTTAATTTAATATTTTATCAAACGAAAAAAAATTCTTTGTCATGAGTTTTCTGACTCTCTGTGCGTTTGTTAAGACCGCTTGTTCTCAAGAACGGTTTAATGTATCAAGTTGAAATTTACGTCACATACTTAGGTGTATGGCTTCTTGATGGTGTAAGAAAGTCATGCTTGTAAATCAATGTAATCAAAAGATGGTTATTATGCCGCATAATATGATACAGACTCACTCGAACCCCTACACGATAGTTTCCGTTCACCTAGAATCATGAAATTTGAGACGAAGCTGGATTTCACAGTACAAATAAAGGAAAAAGTCAAGAAATTGTTCATTTGTAGTTATATCACACGAAAAAAAAATTTCTTTTGGTATTTGTTATTCGACTTCAAAATAAAAATTAAAACATCCTCGAAAGTCTTGCAATTTCCAGGACCAGCATCTTTCCAGTTTCAATGATAATGACAGACAAAAATCGTCGAGAATCCCGATTCCCGGGATGGTCTGTCTAGATATATAATTATATTCGTACTTGACCAATTGTTTTACGTGGCTTCTACTGAATATTTCCACGATGAGTAGGCAGATGACTCGTACTAGACAGTGGAGCTGTTAGATGACCGAAGCTGTATTTAACTAAAGAGACGGACTTGTTGTAATCTAACTGAAACCAAAAAACTGCATATGCTCCTGTGTAAATTTCTTTACTTGAGTATTGCGTTACCTAGCTGTGAAGTGCCACCTTTTTGCCACTCTTGCGAGAATTTCTGAGGAAGCTACAAGGAACCGATTGGAATTGAGAGCACTTGTTATTTGATTGTTAAATGGGCAGCTATAAATGAACTGGTTACGGTACTGAAACATTTTTATACAGACGCTTTTCGGGCGCAGCCCATATTCAGAAAGTCTGCCCAACAATATACAGATTCAGATTTACCAAAGTCATCAACAGTAAAGATGTCGGAGGTATTATAAAGACATTTTAAAATGAAGTAATCATTCAAAGCAGGACTGCCTCAGCATTAGTGCTCAACTGATGAAAAGGCGTCTTTAAAAAACCTAGGTTTTGACATAATGGCCGCAGGCCTCCTACGCGACTTTATGCCATATTTTAAGTGACCTGATAGGAGCCGATGTACTGTTTGACAGTGAAGAACGTTCGAATCTTTCCAAATGCAATTAGATTTCTACAGACGCGTATCATTGGTTTTTCGAGCAGTGACCATTTAGTTCTTGCATGTACAACTTCTTGAGTTCTGCCACCTCGTCATTCTTTCCAGAATCTTAGAATCCGACGTTTCCGAGAGCTGGCTTCACAGAAAGGTACACTACCAAACCTTAGGGAATCTGAGGGGAGTACTGTACGCGTTAATCACTGTAAAAGTTGATGAGTGCCTAATTCATTGAAGCTGCCCAGTTTCGAGGGAGTGGTCACTGGTGTACAACTTGTTGCAGGGCGGGCTGTGAGCCTACCTACGTTTGTTTTTACGTTTTAATACGCTGCTGACGTCCCCTTACCACTGAAGACCGGCACCCAAGCTATGGTCACGGTTAAAAATGTTCTGGGGTTTAGCAGTAACGACTGTCCTCTGACTTTTCATTAGCATTGATGCAGTGCCTTCGCTAAGGCGTGAACATTAGCAGAGTCTATATTTTGAGTGAATATTTGAAAATGACACGCTACCCCTCACTTGCTGGATTGCTTGAGGGGCACATGCCGTTCGTGCTGATTTAGACGTTCTTTAACTGTATGACCTACGTATACCGTACTACATCTGCACTTAATTTCGGTTACTCCAGCAGTCGGTACTGTCTCTAGCTGGACTTTCGTCTATCTGAACATATATTTCATTCTATGACTTCTTGAAACAACTAGCTTTTGAACTTTATATCATAGGAGCTTTCATTAATTAAGTTATCTGGCTACGATGTGAAGCCAAAACGGAACTCTGAAACCTAAAAGTGTAACAGATAAGAAAGAAGCTGGACTTTCGTCTATCTGAACATGTATTTCATTCTATGACTTCTTGAAACAACTAGCTTTTGATCTTTATATCATAGGAGCTTTCATTAATTAAGTTATCTGGCTACGATGTGAAGCCAAAACGGAACTCCGAAACCTAAAAGTGTAACAGATAAGAAAGAAAGAGAAGATGCAGAATCACAAAAACTGGTGATCCCGCCAAGCATACAGACCATCACCAATCTGCATTGTAAGTACCCTCCAGCAGGTATGCTGGTAGTGCGGCAGGGGTTTCCTAATTGGGAATGAATGGAAGTGTGCTACCAGTTCGGCAATTGCCATTTTTTTTTTTGGCCATCAGTCTACTGACTGGTTTGATTCGGCCCGCCACGAATTCCTTTCCTGAGCTAACCTCTTCATCTCAGAGTAGCACTTACAACCTACGTCCTCAATTATTTGCTTGACGTATTCCAATCTCTGTCTTCCTCTACAGTTTTTGCCCTCTACAGCTCCCTCTAGTACCATGGAAGTCATTCCCTCATGTCTTAGCAGATGTCCTATCATCCTGTCCCTTCTCCTTATCAGTGTTTTCCACATATTACTTTCCTCTCCGATTCTGCGTAGAACCTCCTCATTCCTTACCTTATCAGACCACTTAATTTTCAACATTCGTCTATAGCACCACATCTCCAATGCTTGAATTCTCTTCTGTTCCGGTTTTCCCACAGTCCATGTTTCACTACCATACAATGCTGTACTCCAGACGTACATCCTCAGAAATTTCTTCCTCAAATTAAGGCCGGTATTTGATATTAGTAGACTTCTCTTGGTCAGAAATGCCTTTTTTGCCATAGCGAGTCTGCTTTTGATGTCCTCCTTGCTCCGTCCGTCATTGGTTATTTTACTGCCTAGGAAGCAGAATTCCTTAACTTCATTGACTTCGTGACCATCAATCCTGATGTTAAGTTTCTCGCTGTTTTCATTTCTACTACTTCTCATTACCTTCGTCTTTCTCCGATTTACTCTCAAACCATACTGTGTACTCATTAGACTGTTCATTCCGTTCAGCAGATCATTTAATTCTTCTTCACTTTCACTCAGGATAGCAATGTCATCAGCGAATCGTATCATTGATATCCTTTTACCTTGTATTTTAATTCCACTCCTGAACCTTTCTTTTATTTCCATCATTGCTTCTTCGATGTACAGATTGAAGAGTAGGGGCGAAAGGCTACAGCCTTGTCTTACACCCTTCTTAATACGAGCACTTCGTTCTTGATCGTCCACTCTTATTATTCCCTCTTGGTTGTGGTACATATTGTATATGACCCGTTATATGACCCGTCTCTCCCTACAGCTCACCCCTACTTTTTTCAGAATCTCGAACGGCTTGCACCATTTTATATTGTCGAACGCTTTTTCCAGGTCGACAAATCCTATGAAAGTGTCTTGATTTTTCTTTAGCCTTGCTTCCATTATTAGCCGTAACGTCAGAATTGCCTCTCTCGTCCCTTTACTTTTCCTAAAGCCAAACTGATCATCACCTAGCGCATTCTCAATTTTCTTTTCCATTTTTCTGTATACTATTCTTGTAAGCAGCTTCGATGCATGAGCTGTTAAGCTGATTGTGCGATAATTCTCGCGCTTGTCAGCTCTTGCCGTCTTCAGAATTGTGTGGATGATGCTTTTCCGAAAGTCAGATGGTATATCGCCAGATTCATATATTCTACACACCAACGTAAATAGTCGCTTTGTTGCCACTTCCCCCAATGATTTTAGAAATTCTGATGGAATATTATCTATCCCTTCTGCCTTATTTGATCGTAAGTCCTCTAAAGCTCTTTTAAATTCCGATTCTAATACTGGATCCCCTATCTTTTCTAAATCGACTCCTGTTTCTTCTTCTATCACATCAGACAAATCTTCACCCTCATAGAGGCTTTCAATGTATTCTTTCCACCTATCTGCTCTCTCCTCTGCATTTAACAGTGGAATTCCCGTTGCACTGTTAATGTTACCACCGTTGCTTTTAATGTCACCAAAGGTTGTTTTGACTTTCCTGTGTGCTGAGTCTGTCCTTCCGACAATCGTATCTTTTTCGATGTCTTCACATTTTTCCTGCAGCCATTTCGTCTTAGCTTCCCTGCACTTCCTATTTATTTCATTCCTCAGCGATTTGTATTTCTGTATTCCTGATTTTCCCGTAATATGTTTGTACTTCCTCCTTTCATCAATCAACTGAAGTATTTCTTCTGTTACCCATGGTTTCTTCGCAGCTACCTTCTTTGTACCTATGTTTTCCTTCCCAACTTCTGTGATGGCCCTTTTTAGAGATGTCCATTCCTCTTCAACTGTATTGCCTACTGCGCTATTCCTTATGGCTGTATCTATAGCGTTAGAGAACTTCAAACGTATCTCGTCATTCCTTAGTACTTCCGTATCCCACTTCTTTGCGTATTGATTCTTCCTGACTTATGTCTTGAAGTTCAGCCTACTCTTCATCACTACTATATTGTGATCTGAGTCTATATCTGCTCCTGGGTACGCCTTACAGTCCAGTATCTGATTTCGCAATCTCTGTCTGACCATGATGTAATCTAATTGAAATCTTCCCGTATCTTCCGGCGTTTTCCAAGTATACCTCCTCCTCTTGTGATTCTTGAACAGGGTATTCGCTATTACTAGCTGAAACTTGTTACAGAACTCAATTAGTCTTTCTCCTCTTTCATTCCTTGTCCCAAGCCAATATTCTCCTGTAATCTTTTCTTCTACTCCTTCCCCTACAAATGCATTCCAGTCGCCCATGACTATTAGATTTTCGTCCCCCTTTACATACTGCATTAACCTTTCAATATCCTCATACACTTTCTCTATCTGTTCATCTTCAGTTTGCGACGTCGGCATGTATACCTGAACTATCGTTTTCGGAGTTGGTCTGCTGTCGATTCTGATTAGAACAACCCGGTCACTGTTCACAGTAACACACCCTCTGCCCTACCTTCCTATTCATAACGAATCCTACATCTGTTATACCATTTTCTGCTGCTGTTGATATTACCCGATACTCATCTGACCAGAAATCCTTGTCTTCCCTCCACTTCACTTCACTGACCCCTACTATATCTAGATTGAGCCTTTGCATTTCCCTTTTCAGATTTTCTAGTTTCCCTACCACGTTCAAGCTTCTGACATTCCACGCCCCGACTCGTAGAACGTTATCCTTTCGTAACATGTATCCAAATAATTGAGGACGTAGGTTGTAAGTGCTACTAAGTGCTACTCTGAGATGAAGAGGTTAGCACAGGAAAGGAATTCGTGGCGGGCCGCATCAAACCAGTCAGTAGACTGATGACAAAAAAAAACCTCCCGAAGAATTTGATTAGAACTGGGAACTGAAAGTATTCACATATTTAATGTAAGCTATTTCTGCGGTAATGTTGTCCATTGTCCCAGACAGAAACCAACACGGTCTCTCTCTCTCTCTCTCTCTCTCTCTCTCTCTCTCTCTGTGTGTGTGTGTGTGTGTGTGTGTGTGTGTGTGTGTGTGTGTGTGTGTGTGTGTGTGCGTGTGTGTGCACCCTGACTGTCATTATGAACATAACATCAGAGAGATTTAGCCACTGGTGAAATAGTATGGTCTGACTAGTGATCCTCTTATCATTCACTAATTCTTTTGTGGTTACATTGCTTTTTACTTGTAGAATGAGTTATCACAAAGATAAATAAGTTCATTTTATTAAATTTATGTAACTGTTTAATTTAATTTTCTGTAAATATTTTTGCATGCAGCCGTATATACATACAAATCTTACATAAATCGCCTTTAAACTGATTCATTCCACATCGTTTCGTTAGAAATCATACAGATGATCTGATGAACGCATAATTAACTTATCAATTAACTAACAGACACCCTTTTCGAAGAAGATGAAGTATAATATGTCGTCCACAGTGAGATAATCACGGACAGAGCAGTATCGCAGTGGAGTAAGAATCGAGCCGTCGTTACATTGTTCAGTAAACTGTGCTGCCCATCGACTCGTGATTTGCGAAATTCACGTAGTAACTAAATTTGAATGGCCAAACAGGAACCTGGATTCCTTTACTTTAGAACAGAAGTCTAAAGTCTTTAACTGCGCAACTTGGCTCAGCCATCAATGCGAACAAGACAGCTACAAAGAATGCAGCAACACCTGTCGCTGTTACAGCAAGTGAAGGCGTGTTTAAAGATACGTGAAGGGCCACCAGCGCTCCAGCGCTTAGCAGCTCACCATGAAAAAGAATCTTTATGCCCTTAGAGCGGATGTGGTATCTCAGCGAGATAACGCAAACGTAACCCTGGCGAAAATACCTGAAAGTTATTGCATGTGCAGGACTAAGGCTTCCAACTTCTGTCCGTTGCGCAGTTGAGTGTTTGTAGTAACAACTCGTGCGGCATTCGACGCTACATTAACCACAATACTCCTTCTCCGCCATCAGTGAATCAACTTCTCTTCCACACGAATGTGCAATGATTATTGTTCTTCAGAATGAATCGGGATTAACCCACACGGAACAGATTCATTCACGGTCTAATGCCGATGCTGCCTATTCCATTATAAAAGGAACCATCTCATCTCCGCTGTACATGGCAAGATTGAAGCTCCGCGGAACTTTTAACATACAGACAAGCTGCGCCGAAGTTACGTCACTTAGTCTGAACGAAAATTGCAACTACTGAACCAGCTGTAAACTTGGGAGACATCTTTGTACTTCGTCACGCATTTGCCACATATTGGTCGTGTTGTGATTAATACGGTCCTTAATAGCTCAGTCTATTGTTCGCTGATCTGTTTTCATCAAATTTACTAAAATACTATAAGTACCGAGCGACGTGGCGCAGTGGTTAGACACTGGACTCGCATTCGGGAGGACGACGGTTCAATCCCGCGTCCGGCCATCCTGACTTAGGTTTTCCGTGATTTCCCTAAATCGCTCCAGGCAAATGCCGGGATGGATCCTTTGAAAGGACACGGCCGACTTCCTTTCCCATCCTTCCCCAATCCGATGAGACCGATGACCTCGCTGTCTGGTCTCCTTCCCCAAACAACCACCCCCCCCCCCCCACCCCCAACCCCCAGCCCCCATACTATAAGTTGCATGATTCGGATGACACTTCTTACACTTCCTACCATTTTAGCAAAATAAAGAGAAAAATGAACTGTTACTGTGTACTAAATTCTTACAGTATCTCACTAATTCTATGACAAGTCTTCTTTAATGCTATCCTGATGCATACAAAAGAAATTTTTTATTATGCTCTTAACGCTTGCTCAATTAATAACTACCTGCACAAGTTTACTATTCCATTGCACTGTCTCATTTCTTCCTTTGCTGCCACAAATGGTTCAGATGGCTCTGAGCACTATTGGACTTAACATCTGAGGTCATCAGCCCCTAGAACTTAGAACTACTTAAACTTAACTAACCCAAGGACATCACACACATCCATGCCCGAGGCAGGATTCGAACCTGCGACCGTAGCGGTCGCGCGGTTCCAGACTGTAGCGCCTAGACCCGTTCGGCCACTCCGGGCGGCCTTGCTGCTACAACCAGTATATGTACTCACACGGTCATAATATACAACAAAATACGGAGTATTAACGTACAAATACACTGAAGAGCGAAAGAAACCGGTACACTTGCCTAATATCGCGAGCACGCAGCAGTGCCGCAACACGACGTGGCATGGACTCGACTAATGTCTGAAGTAGTGCTGGAGGGAACTGATACCATGAATCCTGCAGGGCTGTCCATAAATCCGTAATAGTATGAGGGGGTGGAGATCTCTTCTGAACAGCACGTTGCAAGGCATCCCAGATATGCTCAATAATGTTCATGTCTGGGGAGTATGGTGGCCAGCGGAAGTGTTTAAACTCGGAAGAGAGTTCCTGGAGCCACTCTGTAGCAATTCTTGATTTTTGATGTGTCGCATTGTCCTTCTGGAATTGCCCAAGTCCGTCGGAATGCACAACGGACATGAATGGATACAGGTGGTACAGGTGATAACACAGGATGCTTGCTTACGTGTCACCTGTCAGAGTCGTGTCCGGAAGTATCATGGGTTCCATATCACTCCAACTGCACATGCCCCACACCATTACAGAGCCTCCACCAGCTTGAACAGTTCCCTGCTGACAAGCAGAGCCCATGAATTCATTAACTTGTCTCCATACATGTGTAGGTCCATCCGCTCGATACAATTTGAAACGAGACTCGTGCAACCAGGCAACATATTTCCAGTCAACAGTTCAATGTCGACGTTGACGGGCCCAGGCGAGGCGTAAAGCTTTGTGCTGTGCAGTCGTCAAGGGTACACCAGGAGAATTCGGCTCCTAAAGCCCATGTCAATGATGATTCGTTGAATGGTTCGCACGCTGATATTTGTTGATGACCCAGTATTGAAATCTGCAGCAATTTGTGGAAGGCTTGTACTTCCGTCACGTTGAACGATTCTCTTAAGTCGTCGTTGGTCCCGTTCCGGCCGTAGCGATGTTTGAGAATTGACGTTCTACCGGATTACTCATATTCAAGGTACATTCGTGAAATGGTCGTACGGGAAAATCCCCATTTCATCGTTACCTCGGAGATGCTGTGTCCCATCGCTCGTGCGCCGACTGTAATAACACATTCTAACATACTTAAATCATAACAACAGTAACCGATCTAACAAATGCTCCGACCGTGGAGCTGTATTCTGCCTGTTTACACATCTCTGTATTTGAATACACATGCCTATACCAGTTTCTTTGGTGCTTCGCTATACATTAACTACGTGAGTAAACGACGATGTTAGTCTCGATAACTGTACAGAAGCTATATTTCAACGTCAGCATAATAACGAAACATGGTCGTTACTATACACGTCCTTTCAGTGAATTAAAAATGTGCTGTCAAATTAGGTAAAATATTTACAAGTTTTATGTGTGTAAAAAAAATGTATTTACGTTGACGCTGTACGTCTGATAACTGTGAGAAAGTCACACGTAGAGACCGCTCAGGATACGATGGCCGATGCGCAGTGGCGAGTTTTCGTCCAAAAGTGCTGGGCGAGTTCATTTGTTTGTTTGCCACCTTTTCAGCCGGTTGGGCGATGAGAGAGTCGAGGTACACGCTCTCTAATCTTACTCAAGTGCTTTTATAGAATTTAATCTTTAGCTTTGTATGTCTGGTTTATGATGATGTGCCCATCATTTCGTTAATGGTCATAGTTATATTGATTTACGTGGAAGTGAGACACCGAAAAATTCGAAAAAGTTTGCATTGAAAAATAGGGTTCGGTATGATTTTGCGTCTGGTACATATTACATAATATGTTGCTGCTTATGTAATTTAGCTAATATATGGACCTGGGTGGAGCCCTCTGTCACCAGCCTCGAGAAAACTGATCGCGTCGCTAGCCAGTGTGGCTGAGCGGTTCTAGGCGCTTCAGTCTGGAACCGCGCGACCGCTACGGTCGCAGGTTCGAATCCTGCCTCGGGCATGGTGGTGTGTTATGTCCTTAGGTTAGTTAGGTTTAAGTAGTTCTAAGTTCTAGGGGACTGATGAACTCAGATGTTAAGTCCCATAGTGCTCAGAGCCATTTGAACCATTTGATCTGGATCAAATGGTTCAAATGGCTCTGAGCACTATGCGACTTAACTTCTGAGGTCATCAGTCCCCTAGAACTTAGAACTACTTAAACCTAACTAACCTAAGGACATCACACACATCCATGCCCGAGGCAGGATTCGAACCTGCGACCGTAGCGGTCGCGCGGTTCCAGACTGAAGCGCCTAGAACCGCAAGGTCACTCCGGCCGGCTTTGAACTGATCGCGGCAGCGATAGAGTCAGACTGACATATCCATAACATTCCTCGTATTCCATAAACGTTTTAAGGTGTCGAAATGAGGTTTTGCAAATGATAGCACATAGAGAGATAGAGAGAAGAGTATTTTGTGGCATGGTTGTTATGCATTATCTACCTTGTTGTTGTACTAACTGAAGACTTTGCCGATGAATGATTATAATTTTTAAGAGCTGTCGATGGTTGGTGAAATGAGAAATGCTGTGGGTTTTGGACCAATATACGTGAGATCATTAAACGTTTATTTTGTACCGACGATTTGCTTTTTCATAAGACTCTGATTTTATTTTTCCTCAGCTCCTCATTTAATAAATCACCATTTCAGAATTCTCTTCGCAGTTGCGTCTGTACATCACGTTAGTGAGGTGAGACTGTGTAAACTCCGCTGAGTTTTGGCAAGATAAGTAAATTTTAACGTGGCAACAAGAGAAATGTTTAGGTTTTATTCAAAATTCTGCACTTATGGCACTTCTCTGAAAGTTACGAATAGTTAACAAGCCAGGCGAAAATAAATCGCTGCCTTTTTGGCAGAATTCTTTTTAGATACTAAGCAAAGCAGAGGCGACAGATCCTTTTGAATGATCACCATGCAAGCGTGGGCGTGGAGAGGCCCAACTTAATGTTTACAAAACAATGTGAGTGTAGGCCTCAATTAGAACAGCACTCCCCTCCCCGCACTCGGCATTTCCCCTACAGCGACTACCCGCACCCGCCGCCACCTCTACCGCACTCCACGCATGCCCTCTCATCTGTGCATCTACCGACCATTGCATTCTGCGCGCACTATACGCCCAGTACTGACACCGTGAATTAACTCCTGCATTTTTTTAAATACAAAACAGTTTTGGGTTTTTATTATTTAGTTTCTTGATGTTCAACAGTGCTCGACTGTGCTGTAAATCATTAAATTGCCCTCAGATACAGGAGTTTGCATCTTAGGGCATCGATGTACACACGTTTTTGGGTGATTTGTTTTGCATGTAGGCCTATACACAAAGATGTAATTCTGAGACTCTGTCCAGCCTGAGTCCAGTGACAGCTGCTGGCAGCGAAAGCTGGTGGCGTTTCAACTTTAGTAAATTATGTAAAAAAAATTTCTCGAACACTCAACTCCAAAACTCTACTAACTTTATATACTTCTCATAGAAAACTACATGACAGCACTTAGATGTGATCTGTAGGTGAAGTACACACTGTATATACTAATAATGCACTTGCCCAACAGATTTGTTTGACTGAACGATGTACACTTCCTCACCTAGTAAAACTGAACTGATCAAAATTGTTCTAATAAAGACCGATATTAACGTTCACAAAATCTGATCAACGAAGTTCGTATGTTCGTTACCATTCACCTGCTTTAGACAGGGCAAGGAAGCCTTTTACCTAGTTTAACGAGAAGTTAGATAGATTCAAGTCCAATCAGTTGATCAGATCTTCAAAACCGCGCCGCATCTGCCATCCACCATTACGCAGTTCTTCATTCTTGGTCTCTTCTTTTCTTGACATAACATCATCAGCCAAAACTTAATTCCGCTTCTTTTTCCGTCATCAGATCAGCCGCTTCTCTTCTTAAGTCGTCTTCACTGCTACTGAATATTTTGTATGCTTGATGTTTAATTACGATCCACCAGTACCTTACACCAAGAAGCCACTGCTTTATCCCTGACAGAACTGCGCCTGATAATTTTACAGAACCACTCCATTTTAACTTCTCGTAACCGTTCCTCTTTCTCCTGCTCTACGCACCACAACCCGTAACTTGTCTCAGCACAGAACAGGTAGCTGGAATTGTGGAAAGGGGCCAAAAGGAGGCTGTCAGTTACACTCAAACACATATAACTTTATTTAGTTGGCCAAACAGTACAGCAAAAATTTTTGGACTTAGTTATCGACTGTATAGGCCACACTATCTTATGCCTTAAGGGTACAGCCACTTAAATTTTAAGAAAACGGCTGAAAGCCATTAACTTAAAATTCAGACTCGAAACAGAATATTTCGAAGGCAGAAAGTCTCCGTAAGTTCTGTAACTTGGCTGAAGGCCCAGGATTTAAGATTGCAGGTAAAATTAATTTTAAAAAAAACACAAGGCAGAAGGCCTTACCTTCAATTATGGTGAAGGCCCCACACAGTCTGACACTTGAAAGACAAGAACTTTAATTTAAAAACGACTGAAGGCCCATAACTTAAAACAACTAAAATCATTTTTAGAAGTCAGAAGGCCCGAAGCTTTATCTTTAAACAATATTTTACACAGGCTGAAGGCCCAAGCAATCTAAGATTTAACAAGCAAGGAATTTAAATTTCAAAGCGACTGAAGGCCCATTATTAAAAAAGACAAATACAATAAATTTTCAAAAGGCAGAAGGCCCAAAGCTTCATCCAAAAAATATTTTTAATGAGGCTGAAGGCCCCAAACAATGCAAGACTTGACAAGTAAGGGACTTCCAATTTGAAAGTGGCTGAAGGCCCATTATTTAAAACCCAACTAAAAGGATACAAATTCAAACCATCGGCTACAAGCCATTAAAATACACAATCAAACACCAATAAGAAAAAGCAGTACAGCCAGCAGCGCTCAGAAGTTTCCGGGGGTCGGTCTGCGCTTGAAATATTAAAGTTCACTTGGGGGAGACAGGTAGTCGGCCCAACCATATCCTTTCCGCCGGCAAACCAACCAAGAGACAGTCAATGGACCCACCGACAAGACGACTTGCTTTGCACCCGACCAGTACACAAGGAACTCAAAACGTAAAAGGAGTATCCGCCCACAACCAAGTATGCATAAACTGTCAAAACTACAACCACGTGTTGGACTGCGACAGCACGGTGAGGAACGGACACTGCCTGAATTTTACGTCAGCGGCCAGGGCAGGTAACCGGAACGCTAACAGCCACAAGGTAGAAAATTCCACTGGTGCACTTGGACTTCAAATAACCAAAATACAGTTAAACTCCACCAGATGGTGGACAAACGTTCGTCAACTCGAACACTCGCTGTTGCTCACGGGAATACTCCCAACGGCCAACCATGAAAAGCAACGGCACAATGTGAACAGTCTGGCTTCGGTAATAAAATCACCACTCAACTTTGATGTCCTGGGTCGGCGATCCACGAACCTCGTAGCAATCGGAACAGCTCCCACACACTCCGACACTGCGTAGGGACTGCCAGTCGGCCTGGCCCACTGCACCGCGCGGAGATTTCCTGGCTGATCCACGCCAACCGACCGACCGATACACGTCAGCACAGAAACAGCACTAAAATAACTGGGCAGTCGACATCACAAGCTACACACAATAACACAAACACTTGGACGAAGAACGCGACCAATGGTATAACAGTAACTATGCAGTGACGAGGACGATTGAGACACACACATCGACGATCGGCACCCAATCACGTCGTCCAGTAAGACGACCAATCGGCGATCAACCAAAACCGTCCCTAATGAAACCATGTGTGCCGGCAGCGGTCGGGCGAGTCATAGCTATCCGAAACTCACTGCCGCTCCAACCTGACCAACTCCTGCCGCGACCCAACCGTCCGACTGCCAGGTCCGAACTCTACCTCTGGCGCGTTGCAACTCACAGCCAGATACGAGCCAACTCCGAACACACGACAACGTGGAAGTTATAGCAGTCAGCAAAGATAATACGCCAGGGCTTATATCGATAAGCGCCGCTGCTGCCGCTCGCGGGCAGGCAAGGCGGCAACTCAGTGCCACCAGTAATTGAAATTAACATAACGAGGTGGTAGTACAGTAAAAACAGGATGTCAAATGAGATATGGCACGAACACGAGCCACGCACGGCTCAGATGTATCTCGGAGTCACGTCATAACAATATCTGAGGTCATGTTAATTTTTCATTATCAAAAAAAGGGCGCCATTATAGTGGTTGAATTGTATCTGTTTGAGTAACCAGTTGTGTGTGTGTGTGTGTGTGTGTGTGTGTGTGTGTGTGTGCAAATCTATTAAATATTTCAGTATATGATTATAGAGCATTTGTTGGAATTAATTAAGTATTTTAAATGTCCTTCCATGTCAAATTCATTCAGATTTTTGAACATTCAGCATTTTTAGCTGTTAGAGCATCAACGCTGACGAGCTGCAGGCGCCGCCATTACGCGGCAAAAATGAATTTAAACTAACAGTGCAAAAGGCGCACGATCTGCAACGATATAAATTGTGTCTTGTTTAGAACAAAAGAGAAGCTGAGCAGTACAATTTTCTTACTAGATTTTGACTTAAAGCGCAACTTGAGTCTTGGTCTGGACTAAGGTAGGCATTTTTGTGAACAGTAAAGGGTTTTCCTGGAGAAAGTCAATGAAAGCACTAAGAAATATAACAAAAGCGTTTCTCTCGCAGTCAGTATTATTGCAGGTACTAGATAAATTCTGCGTAGGCCACTGAAGTTCATTGTATTAATTCCTGCAGGGCATAATATATAAAGCAGAATTGGTTGTTATATTACTGTATACGTCGCAGCTTTACGTTTCAATTGAGCGAGTGTTGGAAGCGTGCTGAACGCCTGGAGTGCGAAATACTGTCGGATTATATGGATTTGGGTAGTCTGTAGTGCCCCTGAAGCCAATGAAAGCGAATGCTATGACGATTCCTTGGAAAAGGAGACAGCCGATATCTTGTCCACAGTTCTCTGGTCAAGTATCGCTGTTGCATCTCCATTCACCGCAATTAGATCAGACTTCAGTCAATATAAACCTCGCTCGATGGATCGATTCTTGAGTTTAGGTCGTGACATTGAGCCAGGTAGGGATTAATAAGAAGATATACTTACGAAGATGGATTAGTAGTAGACAATGGACTCGCATTTAGGAGGAAAGAATGAAGTTGGATGTCGGACGCTCGACGGCATGGTCATGATACACAAACCTATGAGACCGAAAAGATACTAATAAAAATGCTGAGCTATATGGGCGAGCTATTCATTCAGTGGAAGCTGATCTATCCTCGCCAGCAATTTGTAGATGATACCCGAAAGTTGACAGAATTTCAGAATCCACTGCCGTAACCCGATGAGGATCGCGACATACGTACTTCAGCAGCTCACGCTCTGATCAGAGGTGAAGCGGGGGGGGGGGGGGGGGGGGTTGTTTTTTTGGGAAGGAGACCAGACAGCGAGGTCATCGGTCTCAACGGATTAGGGGAGGACGGGGAAGGAAGTCGGCCGTGCCCTTTGAAAGGAACCATCCCCGCATTTGCCTGGAGCGATTTAGGGAAATCACGGAAAACCTAAATCAGGATGGCCGACCGCGGGATTGAACCGTCGTCCTCCCGAATGCGAGTCCAGTGTCTAACCACTGCGCCAGAGGTGAAGCGGGTTTTTGTGGTCATCCATTTCTTGGTTCGTGAGGACTGCATACAGGATTGTAGCAGTGGTGGTGTCAAGGTGAGATTTGACATGTCATGTGACTTGAGATAGGACGGACAGACGCAGATGCTAAGCTATGGAGGTAGATGCGGTGATGATGGAGGAAATGAGACTCTGGGTTGGCTTCCTCGCCTGCTTATTATTGCTTATTCATGTGCTAGCATAAAACATACAGAAGAGCACAGACACTAGTTTATAACTTCAGTAAGCGTAAAACATATTTGAGATTTACAACCAGTTACCACAAAATATCGCCACCCCGGCCTATAGCTTCATTAACGTTCGAATATACACAGTAACGGGTGGAACTGTAGATCACGAACCATGGAAGTGTCGGATTCTATTGCTCTCATAGAAACCTTAGTTTCAAGTACTCGTCTAGATGTAAGTGACATACAGACGTAGGTACAACCAATTACCAGAACAAATGGCCACCTCAGCCTGTAACTTCGAGTAACATTCGGCATGCACAGTAATGTACGGAACTACTAATCTCCGAACTATGAAAGTCCCGAATTCTACTGCTCTGACCCAAACCCTAGCTACAAGAAATTGTTACGCTGTAAGTGATATGCAGAAGTCGGTGCAACCAATTAATAGATAATGGTCACCCCGGCCTACAACTTGATTAACATTCCGCTATACACAGTAATGTATGGAACTACAAATCAGGAACCATTAAAGTTCCAGATTCTACTGCTCTAATCGAAACCTTAGGGCCAAGTACTCGTCACGATGTAAGTGACATACAGACGTAGGTACATGTAGACAGAGGTATGACGGAAACTAATAACCCTAGCCAAGAGGTACGTACGGGCAAGCTTTGCACGAAGTTAGCTGATTATACTGCTCACGTGGTATCTGCTGAGGGCTGTCGGTAATCCGAGGCTAGAACCTTGTCGAGCTTAGTGTTTGGTGGCCTCTACATATGGCGTTTCAGGCTGTTTGCTAGGAGATGATACGTGACTGTGTCGCTATTCACCTCCAATTCGCAATCGGTGTGCGTGAAATCAGCGGTTTCTCAATCCGTGCGACCTCTTAATGGACTCACGAAATCGTCTTGCACTGTGCGCCTGTGCCTAAATTACAAGACTTAACACTAATATTCATACTTGGATGGGTTTTTGTTTCGGAAACCCTTCATGATTAGGTCGTTATACCATTTTATACTGGTGTCGACGCCAGCGAGAATTGTGGAGAGAGCTCAAGCGAAACCAAGAGCTGCCCTGATGTCAATATAAAACGAAGAAACGCGTTCAAATCCGCACCTGGCCACCCTTCCTCAATGCAAATTTTCTCCTCTTTTAGTGTGCACAGTCGATAGCTGACTTTCAATATTATTTTGAAACACACTCTCTTCGCATCTTGATTGCTGGAGCGCCGAAGACATGGCTTTGAGTTGACACACACACACACACACACACACACACACACACACACACACACACACACACACAACACACACAGACTCGCCGCGACGGGACATGCAAAAACTCAAGAATTTGTGTATAAGATAAATTTATTCATGTCCCATGTATCAGTCATGATTCGAGCGAGCACGGGATGTGACACATACCAGTATTGATACACTACTGGCCATTAAAATTGCTACACCACGAAGATGACGTGCTACAGACGCGAAATTTAACCGACGGGAAGAAGATGCTGTGATATGCAAATGATAAGCTTTTCAGAGCATTCACACAAGGTTGGCGCCGATGGCTACACCTACAACGTGCTGGCGTGAGGAAAGTTTCCAACCGATTTCTCATACACAAACTGCAGTTGACCGGCGTTGCCCGGTGAAACGTTGTTGTGATGCCTCGTGTAAGGAGGAGAAATGCGTACCGTCACGTTTTCGACTTTATTAAAGGTCGGATTAGAGCCTATCGCGATTGCGGTTTATCGTATCGCGACACTGCTGCTCGCGTTGGTCTAGATGCAATGACTGTTAGCAGAAAATGGAATGGGTGGGTTCGGGAGGGTAATATGGAACGCCGTGCTGGATCCCAACGACCTCGTATCACTAGCAGTCGAGATGACGGACATCTTATCCGCGTGGCTGTATCGGATCGTGCAGCCAAATCTCGATCCCTGAGTCAACAGATGGGGACGTTTGCAAGACAACAACCATCTGCACGAACAGTTCGACGACGTTTGCAGCAGCATGGGCTATCAGCTCGGAGACTATGGCTGCGGTTAACCTTTATGCTGCATCACAGACAGGAGCGCCTGCGATGGTGTACTCAACGACGAACCTGGGTGCGCGAATGGCAAAACGTCATTTTTTCGGATGAATCCAGGTTCTGTTTACAGCATGACGATGGTCGCATCCGTATTTGGCGACATCGCGGTGAACGCACATTGGAAGCGTGTATTCGTCATCGCCATACCGGCGTATCACCATGCGTGATGGTATGGGGTGCCATTGGTTACACGTCTCGGTCGCCTGTTGTTCGCATTGACGGCACTTTGAACAGTGGACGTTACATTTCAGATGTGTTACGACCCGTGTCTCTACCCTTCATTCGATCCCTGCGAAACCCTACATTTCAGCAGGATAATGCACGACCGCATGTTGCAGGTCCTATACGGGCCTTTCTGGATACAGAAAATGTTCGACTGCTGCCCTGGCCAGCACATTCTCCAGATCTCTCACCAATTGAAAACGTCTGGTCAATGGTGGCCTACCAACTGGCTCGTCACAATCCGCCAGTCACTGCTCTTGATGAACTGTGGTATCGTGTTGAAGCTGCATGGGTAGCTGTACCTGTACAAGCCATCCAAGCTCTGTTTGACTCAATGTCCAGGCGTATGAAGGCCGTTATTACGGCCAGAGGTGGTTGTTTTGGGTACTGATTTCTCCGGATCTATGCATCCAAATTGCGTGAAAATGTAATCACATGTCAGTTCTAGTATAATATATTTGTCCAATGAATACCCGTTCATCATCTGCATTTCTTCTTGGTGTAGCAATTTTAATGGCCAGTAGTGTATTAACCTCCCCATCATCCATGTACTGTTTCCCCCGGAGGGCATCCTCTATTGGGGCAAACAGGCAGAGGTCGGAGGATACGAAATTTGAGCTGTAGGGAGGATAAGGGAAAAAAGTCCAGTGGTGCTTTGTGAGCTTCTCTCGGGCGCGAAGACTTGTGTGACGACTTTTGTCTTCATATAGAAGAATGAGTTCAACTGCATTTTTATAGCGATGAACACGCTGAAGGCGTTTCTTCAATTTCCTGAGGGTAGCACAAAATTCTTCAAAGTCGATCGTTGAACCATTTGGGAGCACATCAAACAGAATAGCCCCTTCAGAGTCCCAGACTTTACCAGCCGAGAATGCGGCTTTGAAATTATTCTTCGGAGGATAAGCGCACTGGCGCGACTCCATGAATTACCGTTTTGATTCGGTTCCAAGTGGCGAAGCCATGTTTCATCCGCTGTGACGATGTTCGGCAAAAAAAATCATAACGATAGCCTCGGAACAAGCAAGCTCTGAGATCGTCTTCCGTTGCTCTGTACGATCTTCTGTTAGGCGGCGAGTATCTTAACTGCTGGACAAGTGTGTCAGCACTACCAACAGAGATTTCCAGTTCAGCAATGAGGTGTTCGATTTGATTGTGAACCGTCGATTATCTCGAATGAGAGTGCTCGCCGTTCAACATTACAGGAGTCACAACGGTTGAGGCCGGCTGGCAGACATGACTTTGTAGGCTATGTATAGTGCCTGCACCAATTGGAAATTCATGAAACGACAGGGTCCGAAGCAGCAGTAATCCAAATGTGTCCCACACAAATTTCGCACTTTTTCACCAAAAATGGCTGAGAAAAAATGTGTTTCATTACTTATTGGATACCTCTCGTACACGCGTATTGTAAATATGCGCGAGATAAGTGAAAGGAGTGTTAAACATGGTAAACTCTTTCCAAGATAATGCAGTTCGTCGTTTTGTTTTGTTTTTTTATTTGTGATTGTGGTGGAGCTTTATTGACTTTCCTGATTTTGCTGTCTGTGGATTAGGTAAGAGACATTTCAGACTTCATTTATTGCTCCATATTTATAGGTCTTGGGCACGCAAAGGGGTTATTTCCCCTGTTGGGAAGGTGGGCGTGCTTCTATTTTTCACTGTCATTCGTACTCTAAATGATATTAATTAGTGTCCTGCAGATGAACCTCCATCGTCTGCAAACACAGATCGTGACACGATACATTTGTGCCATCGTTGGAGAAGGATTGTGAAATTGTCGCTAAGTGATGGGTAGTGTGACGTAGCGCGTCGATCTCGTCAAATAGCTATTGAGTCCTTTCCCGAACTTCTTGGCGCAGATACTTTTTGTGGGGTGCAGGTGGAGTTACTTTGTCCTTATCATCCAGTGTGCTCTGATGGACCATCGGAGATATTTGTTTTGTCTGACTTGGAGCTTCTTGAAATTGGTGTCGCATGTTGAGCCACAGGAAGTCGCTCCATAAAGCACTGCGGCCTCCACTATGGTTCGGTACAGACTCATCCTCGTGGAAACATCCAGGACCTTACTCTTGAAAATGATCATGAGAGGTCTCAGAATCGTCGATAATGTTGGACGCGACCGTTGTGTTGAACAGGACGAGAGGGGGAGTTGCGTCTTGATGCCCGCATGGCGATCTCAATGTTGACTGAAACATCACATGTGGCTCCTCAGCATAGCCTCAACATAGTCTCAGAGCGTGCAGTCACTTGTAGGCCTTCGCTAGTACACACTACTTTATATGTAGGGCAACCACAGCCGAAATATTCTATCATTTGAATAAAAGAGACCGCTGTGACTGTTAGAATTCTTTATTAGAGAACACGACCGGTTTCGGAAATTAAATTTGCATCTTCAGGTCTTCACTACATACAAAGGGATGAAAGAACTTACCAGAAATTTAGACATGCCAAGAAACGGACAAATAAAAGCAATAAGGTCCATGTCTAGTTAGAGTCAGAGCTTAAAGGTTCTCTTTAAATCGGATAAAGCCATTCCCAACATTTATGTGAAGGGATTTAAGACTTCTGACTCACGAATGTGCGGGCATCTATGATAAAATGTATTGGGGACTAAGGCCATCTCCAACTTAAAAAGCCGGCCTAAGTGGCCGTGCGGTTCTGGCGCTGCAGTCTTGGACCGCGAGACCGCTACGGTCGCAGGTTCGAATCCTGCCTTGGGCATGGATGTGTGTGATGTCCTTAGGTTAGTTAGGTTTAACTAGTTCTAAGTTCTAGGGGACTAATGACCTCAGAAGTTGAGTCCCATATTGCTCAGAGCCATTTGAACCAACTTAAAAAAGAACCCAGCAAAAATGTCAATAAGAACGTAATAGACATTAAAATAATTTACAATTCAAAATTTGAAGTGCTTAGTGAATGCGCTGCGTTTGTAACATTAAAAGAGAAGTAGTTGTCGATAGTGTCACAGTTTACCTCAATTGTAGACAGCCTGGCGTGGAGGGGGGGTGGGGGGGGGGGGGGGGGAGAGGCGTTGCTGTTGCCGGTGGCGAAAAACCGCGCATGTGCTGTGTCCGCAGAAATTAAGTAACCAAACACACTGAATGAAATGTTGTGGGCTAGATGCACATTTTAAATTACGAAACTGCGATAATTAGAAATAATGCACAATGTTTATGAGTCGCAAAAGTCAGAATTAAATTCAAAAGGCTTCCTGATATTATCTGGGATCCTACAAGCCAGCACTATCCAGAGCAGTGTCCTTACAATTGACAAATTGTTTTCACAAATGAAATTTCTGTTACATTAATAAAAAAACAATGGCAGTGCTGGAAAACGTTATTCACTTGAATAATCAAAATTGCCTAGGACGTTTCTGTGACGTAAACCTGTCTGGCAGTTGAGGGCATTTTTTCGAGTTCATTTCAACGCTCGAAAAATCTCCAATTCTTTTAAAATATTTAGCACATTACGCTTCTTCTCCCTGTGAAGTATCTGAAGATTGGTGGCAAATGAGAGACTGCGCATCTAGTCTTCTGAAATTAAGCACTCAAAGATGAGTTTGTGGTGGAATTAGCATTATGCTCGCTAAATCTTACAATAAAAGTTCTCCCCGTTTGGCCTATGTGCTTTGTGTATCCCCCCCTATGAACCAAGGACCTTGCCGTTGGTGGGGAGGCTTACGTGCCTCAGGGATATACATAGCTGAACCGTAGATGCGATCACAATGGAGGGGTATCTGTTGAGAGGCCAGACGAACGTGTGGTTGCGGGGGCAACAGTCTGGATGTTAAATTGATGAGGCCTTATAACATCAACCAAAATGGCCTTGCTGTGTTTCTACTGCAAACGGCTGAAATAAAGCGAAAACTCCAACCGTAATTTTTCTTGAAGGCATGTAGCTTGTATGATTAAATGATGATGGCATCCTCTTGGGTAAAAAATTCTGGAGGTAAAATAGTCGCCCCATTTGGATCTCCGTGCGGGGACTACTCAAAAGGACGTCTGTATCAAGAGGAACAAAACTGGCGTTCTACGGATCAGAGCGTGGAATGTCAGATCCCTTAATCGGGAGGGTACGCTAGAGAATTTGAAAAGGGAAATGGATAGATTAAAGTTACATATTGTGAAGCTCGGTGTCAGAAGGAACAGGACTTCTGGTCAGTTGAGAACAGTGTTATAAATACAAAATCAAATAGGGTTAAGGCAGGAATAGATTTAATAATGAGTAAAAAAAATAGGAACGCGCATAAGCTACTGTGAACAGCATAGTGAACGCATTACTGCACCCAAGATAGACAAGCAGCCCACACCCATCAGAGTAGTACAAGTTTATATGCCAACTAGTTCCGTGGATGAGGAGAAGATTGAGGAAATGTATGATGAGATAAAAGAAATTATTCAGGTAGTTAAGGGAGCCGAAAATTTAAGTCATGGTGGACTGGAATTCGATAGTAGGAAAAGGAAGAGAAGGAAAAGTAGTAGCTGAATATGGACTGGGGGGAAAAGAATAAAAGAGGACGCCGCCTCCTAGAATTTTGCATAGACCATAATTTAACTGTAGATAACTCTTGGTTTAAAAATCGTGAGAGAAGAGTGTACACGTGGAAGAGACCTGGAGACATGGACACCTGAAGGTTTCAGATTGATTATGTCATGGTAAGACAGAGTTTTCGGAACCAGGTTTTAAATTGTAAGACATTTCTAAGGGCAGATATCCACAACTTATTGATTATGAACTGCAGATAATAACTGAAGATACTGCCAAACGCCTGAAATCAAGGAGATTGTAGAGGGTTTCAGAGGGAGCATTAAGGAACGATTGACGAGAACAGGGGAAAGGAACGCACCAGAAGAAAAATGGGTAGCTTTGAGAACTGAAGTAGTGAAGGCAGCAGAGGATCAAGCAGGTAGAAACACGAGGGCTAATAAAAACCCTTCGGTAACACAAGAGATATTGAATGCCAGCGAAGAAAGAAGATAATATAAAATTGTAGAAAGTGAAGCAGGTGAAAGGGAATACAAACGTCTAAAAATGAGATCGACAGGAAGTGCAAAATGGCTGAGCAGGAATGGCTAGAGGGCAAATGTAAGGATGTAGAACCATGTATCACTAGGGGTAAGATATACTGCCTACAGGAAAATTAAACAGACCTTTGGAGAAAAGAGAACCCATCTGCTGCTGTTCCTCGAACATATCCACATACTCTACACCTCCCGCCGTCTTGGTCCCCCTCACCCCCTGGTTGCTCCTCTCCTCTCCCGTCCTTGTCCCCTGCCACGCCTTTACTGTTGTGTCCCCCCTACCCTCCATCTCTACACACTTCCTTTCCCAAGGTGGCTTCCATCAACTCCCCCTCCTGGATGATGCCCTCTCTCCCTCCATTTATCCCTCCTATCAACTCTGATCCTCACCCCCCCCCCTCCTTTCCTCCATCCTTTTCCTGGGCTCCCTCTCCCCCCTTCCATCCTCTTTTATCCCCACCTACCCTCTCTCTGTCCCCCTTCTCTCCCCAGAGTCCTTTTTGCATTTACCTCCTCTGCCTTTTCCCATTCCCTCTCGCGTCTGCCCTGCCCCTCCCCCCCCCCCCTTATGAGTCCTCTCCCTCCTTTGGTTCCCCCTCCCCTTTTTTCCTCTCCTCCCTCCTTGTTTTCCCCCTCATCTGTCCAGTCCAACACCCCCCCCCCCCATCTGCCCTTCGCTATGGTGTGTCCTCTTTGTGCCAACATTTTAGTGCAGTGTTGACAGTGAGTGTTCAGTGTTGTGTGTCTTTTGTGAAGTGTTGCCAACGGACATCATACTGTCGCTGGGTGTGATTTTTATATCTCTTGCGAACAGAAACCGGACTGTCGCCATGTTTTTTAATTGTCTGTCTACTATGTCCACCTGTCTGTTTCCTGTGTATTTTATACGCTTTGCCAACCCTTTGCTTTATGTTTTAACTTTCCACAATTTCCCGCCGTTTTACAATTTAAGTCACCGTTTTATCGCCTGCTTTTATTGTTTCTTATCTTCTTCTTACATTTAGAAAGTCTGTAGGCTGCAGAGCAGCGTAATAAGCTGTTGCCAGCCCGCCCCCTTCGGGGGGGGAATCGAAATTCAATAAAGGAAAAAAAAAAGTAGGACTGTTTTCGGCTGAGAAAAAATAATGCGGTGCATTACTTTCTGGGCAACCCTCGTAGTACTATCTGTGAAATACGTTCTTGTGGAAGTTACTGTGGTGACAGCAAAGTGGGTACAGCTGTGGCCTACAGGGTACTCCGAGGCCCCGGTACGGTACGGCGGGCTGGGTTCCCGGCAGCACCTGCCGAGGCGCGGGCAGCCGGTACGCGCGCCGCGGGCGTAGGCCACTACCGTGGGCCGGGCCGCGGCTGTTAGGCTACCGGTCTGCGCATTAGCATACAAATATCCGGCGGCCTCGCAGCCACGCACAGTGTTCCGCGAAGGCAGACGGGAGGGGGGCGGCCGACGGGCGCCCGCTTTCGCCCCTAATTGCGCCTTCGACTGTCGCAGCGCCTCCTTGCCGGGGCAGATAAGAGCCAGGGAACAGCTCAGCGCCGCCCACTCACTCCGTGAAATGTCGTCCTCAGAGACAGGAACGAGACCGCTCGAACGATGGGACACACTTCAGGTTTGCATTGCTTTGTGGCCGAAACGAGGGTGGCGCCACAGCACTGCGAACAGCGGAGCAAGACAGGAAAGAAGTGGGTCGCTGTGTGTTCCGTGTTCACTACGGGCGGATGCAGTCCGAGAGAAATAAAAGCAATACAGGCTATAACGGGGCGAGGTGGCGCGAGCAGCGGATGCGCATTTAACGTTTCAAAACTACATAGCCAGTTCTACGATCACACAATTGCCATTCGATATTATCTTCATTCCTCTTTCCCCCGTATTCCTTGATTCTCTCACTTATTCTTTTGGCTGTTCTTCCCAGACACAGAGGAATTTAAGTCTTTAGCTGCCAGTGGGCACTGATTTATATCAATGGGGCAAGTTGAAAATTTATGCTGGACTGGGATTCGAAACAAAGTCTCTTACTTACTTGGCTGAAGCGCTGACCACTACGCCATCCAGTGGTCACCATTCTCACCTGCACAGCCTACCCTAGCACGCTTCCTGTCAGATCCGCTGTAGGTTCGAGTCCTTCCTCGGGCAAGGGTGTGTGTGTTGTTCTTAGCATAGGTTAGTTTAACTTGTGTGTAAGTCTGGGGACCTATTACCTAAGCAGTTTGATCCCTTAGGAATTCACACACATTTGAAAATTTTTCCTGTCAGATCGAAATTCTCAACTTTTACGACGCTCTACAGATGTAGTGCCCCTGCTCATTAGCCTCATTACTCGCGACATTTAGCTGATTCCCGTAAGATTTAGAGCTTTGTGTGCATCTGCACACTGAATTGATCATTCACAAATGGTTCAAATGGCTGTAAGCACTATGGGACTTAACATCTGAGGTCACCAGTCCCCTAGAACTTAGAACTACTTAAACCTAACTAACCTAAGGACATCACACACATCCATGCCCGAGGCAGGATTCGAACCTGCGACCGTAGCACCAGCGCGATTCCGAACTGAAGTGCCTAGAACCGCTCGGCCACAGCGGCCGGCGATCCTTCACAAAACCGACGAACTGTAGGGATGGTTTCCTGAATCGAAATGGAGGAAGAAAGGTCCTATGAACCTGAGACTGGAAATGCATCGACGTCACGGTAGATGGTGGTGACGAGTGACCAGTTCCTCTAACCAAGTGCCGTGTTTCCTTCTGTGTTGCTGGCTGTGTAAGCGTACTGTATGCAGCAGAGTGGCCAGGTATTCAGTCGGGAATAAGCCGGGATTGTGTTTGTGTACGACCAACCACACCAAACGGTCGAGAAGCAGCATGACAATAGCAAAACAAGTATCCTCACAGACGTCATCCACATCACACAACATTTCAAGCCCTTTTTGGGCGCGTATGTGGCCTTGGGTCTTTTCCGACAGATGAACCTGCAGGGAGGCAGCGGACTGTGCGTACACCAGATTTAGAGGACCGAGTTCTGCAGGATACCGAGACGAACCCTAGTACAGGCTCCTGGCAAGTGGTCCGCCAGCATGATGTAAGCCAAAATAAGATTATGTGTATCATACATGACAACCGCTACTATTACTGTCACCTGCAATCCCAGGACGCCACTTTGAACATCTGTCCGCAGCTCGTGGTCGTGCGGTAGCGTTCTCGCTTCCCGCGCCCGGGTTCCCGGGATCGATTCCCGGCGCGGTCAGGGATTTTCTCTGCCTCGTGATGACTGGGTGTTGTGTGGTGTCCTTAGGTTAGTTTGGTTTAGGTAGTTATACGTTCTAGGGGACTGATGGCCATAGATGTTAAGTCCCATAGTGCTCAGAGCCATTTGAACCATTTTTTTTGAACATCTGTTGTGACGTGGATGTGATGCAGCTCTGCACTGATTTCCGAGACAATTTGTTATCGTCGCAAGCACATCGTCCATTTCATGGGACCATTTTCCCTCCAGTTCCTGTCAGGAATTCGCCTCTGCAGTTTGCCGGTTTTATTAATGTTCACCCTGCATATTACCTTCCGAGAATATTCTTCCTGTCCTTATGGCTTTCTCATCGGTTAGATCCTCCACTCTCGTTATATGCTGCGAACCTCTCTCTCTTTTTTATTTGTCCCTCACTTCCCAAAATCCATACGTACTTTTTTAGCCTCCAGGCTTGTGTGTTTGTTTTCTCCTGGTAAGTCAATAATATTTGGCAACCTTTCCTCGTTTTATTCTGTTGGTATATTGATATAAATCCACCGTACTTTCCTCTCTGGTTGCGATTTTTCCTGACTTTTCATATGATTCCTTGTTTCACCTTAAGCGGAATATAAACTCATGTGCTGTTCCTTTTTCCGACACCAGAATTCATCTTACCAATTTGTTTCCATTTTCTCTATTTCTGAGATCGTTTCTAAAATGTGGTGCTTCCATTCCCTAAAATATTACTTCAGTTTTTGTAAATCAGTTTTAATCTGTGAGTGACGTTCAATAAGTAACGCAAACTTTGTTTTCCGGAAGCAGGTTGGTTTTATTCAGGATTCCAGGACACCATATTATGCCCCACTCTTTTGGCTATAAAACCCTGTTTTTCAACATAATTTCCGTTCTGTCCGATTGCCTACGTCATCTTATGGGAGGGCCTGAATGCCCGCATGGCACCATTCTACTGGTCACGTCGGAGCCATCGTCTTGTTGCGTGAATAACGTTCCAGTCACCCACGTACTGCTTCTCTTGGAGAGCATTCTTCACTGGGCCATGCAGATCGAAGTGCGAGATCCAGGCTCTAGGGTGAATGAGGAAGAACACTCCAATCACGTTTTGTGAGCTCTTCGTTGGTACAGACTTGCGTGAAGCCTTGCTTTGTCATGGATAAGGAGAAGTTCGTTTGCATTTTTATGGCGATGAACACGTTGAAGTAGTTTCTTCAATTTCGTGAGAATAGCACAATCCACTTTAGACGTCGAATGAGAGTGTCCGCACGTTCCAACATTGCAAGAGTCATTGCTGTGTGCGGCCGGCCGGCACCTGGGACATCTGACAGGTTTGCAGGACCTTATTGCTTTACTGTATGATTAAATGATGATGGCGTCCTCTTGGGTAAAATATTCCGGAGGTAAAATAGTCCGCCATTCGGATCTCCGGACGGGGACTACTCAAGAGGATGTCGTTATCAGGAGAAAGAAAACTGGCGTTCTACGGATCGGAGCGTGGAATGTCAGATCCCTTAATCGGGCAGGTAGGTTAGAAAATTTAAAAAGGGAAATGGATAGGTTAAAGTTAGATATAGTGGGAATTAGTGAAGTTCGGTGGCAGGAGGAACAAGACTTCTGGTCAGGTGACTACAGGGTTATAAACACAAAATCAAATAGGGGTAATGCAGGAGTAGGTTTAATAATGAATAGGAAAATAGGAATGCGGGTAAGCTGCTACAAACAGCATAATGAACGCATTGTTGTGGCTAAGATAGATACGAAGCGCACACCTACTACAGTAGTACAAGTTTATATGCCAACTAGCTCTGCAGATGACGAAGAAATTGAAGAGATGTATGGAGAGATAAAAGAAATTATTCAGACAGTGAAGGGAGACGAAAATTTAATAGTCATGGGTGACTGGAATTCGAGTGTAGGAAAAGGGAGAGAAGGAAACGTAGTAGGTGAATATGGATTGCGGCTAAGAAATGAAAGAGGAAGCCGCCTGGTAGAATTTTGCACAGAGCACAACATAATCATAACTAACACTTGGTTTAAGAATCAGGAAAGAAGGTTGTATACATGGAAGAACCCTGGAGATACTAAAAGGTATCAGATAGATTATATAATGGTAAGACAGAGATTTAGGAACCAGGTTTTAAATTGTAATACATTTCCAGGGGCAGATGTGGACTCTGACCACAATCTATTGGTTATGACCTGTAGATTAAAACTGAAGAAACTGCAAAAAGGCTGGAATTTAAGGAGATGGGACCTGGATAAACTGAAAGAACCAGAGGTTGTACAGAGTTTCAGGGAGAGCTTAAGGGAACAATTGACAGGAATGGGGGAAAGAAATACAGTAGAAGAAGAATGGGTAGCTCTGAGGGATGAAGTAGTGAAGGCAGCAGAGGATCAAGTAGGTAAAAATACGAGGGCTAATAGAAATCCTTGGGTAACAGAAGAAATATTGAATTTAATTGATGAAAGGAGAAAATATAAAAATGCAGTAAATGAAGCACACAAAAAGGAATACAAACGTCTCAAAAATGAGATCGACAGGAAGTGCAAAATGGCTAAGCAGGGATGGCTAGAGGACAAATGTAAGGATGTGGAGGCTTATCTCACTAGGGGTAAGATAGATACTGCCTACAGGAAAACTGAAGAGACCTTTGGAGATAAGAGAACCACTTGTATGAACATCAAGAGTTCAGATGGAAACCCAGTTCTAAGCAAAGAAGGGAAAGCAGAAAGGTGGAAGGAGTATATAGAGGCTTTATACAAGGGCGATGTAATTGAGGACAATATTATGGAAATGGGAGAGGGTGTAGATGAAGATGAAATGGGAGATATGATACTGCGTGAAGAGTTTGACAGAGCACTGAAAGACCTGAGTCGGAACAAGGCCCCCAGAGTAGACAACATACCATTAGAAGTACTGACGGCCTTGGGAGAGCCAGTCCTGTCAAAACTCTACCATCTGGTGAGCAAGATGTATGAAACAGGCGAAGTACCCTCAGACTTCAAGAAGAATATAATAATTCCAATCCCAAAGAAAGCAGGTGTTGACAGATGTGAAAATTAGCGAACAATCAGTTTAATAAGCCACAGCTGCAAAATACTAACACGAATTCTTTACAGACGAATGGAAAAACTGGTAGAAGCCGACCTCGGGGAAGATCAGTTTGGATTCCGTAGAAACACTGGAACACGTGAGGCAATACTGACCCTACGGCTTATCTTAGAAGAAAGATTAAGGAAAGGCAAACCTACGTTTCTAGCATTTGTAGACTTAGAGAAAGCTTTTGACAATGTTGACTGGAATACTCTCTTTCAAATTCTAAAGGTGGCAGGGGTAAAATACAGGGAGCGAAAGGCTATTTACAATTTGTACAGAGACCAGATGGCAGTTGTAAGAGTCGAGGGACATGAAAGGGAAGCAGTGGTTGGGAAGGGAGTAAGACAGGGTTGTAGCCTCTCCCCGATGTTATTCAATCTGTATATTGAGCAAGCAGTGAAGGAAACAATAGAAAAATTCGGAGTAGGTATTAAAATCCATGGATAAAAAATAAAACCTTTGAGGTACGCCGATGACATTGTAATTCTGTCAGAGACAGCAAAGGACTTGGAAGAGCAGTTGAATGGAATGGACAGTGTCCTGAATGGAAGATATAAGATGAACATCAACAAAAGCAAAACGAGGATAATGGAATGTAGTCGAATTAAGTCGGGTGATGCTGAGGGAATTAGATTCGGAAATGAGACACTTAAAGTAGTAAAGGAGTTTTGCTATTTGGGGAGCAAAATAAATGATGATGGTGGAAGTAGAGAGGATATAAAATGTAGACTGGCAATGGCAAGGAAAGCGTTTCTGAAGAAGAGAAATTTGTTAACATCGAGTATAGATTTAAGTGTCAGGAAATCATTTCTGAAAGTATTTGTATGGAGTGTAGCCATGTATGGAAGTGAAGCATCGACGATAAATAGTTTTGACAAGAAGAGAATAGAAGCTTTCGAAATGTGGTGCTACAGAAGAATGCTGAAGATTAGATGGGTAGATCACATAACTAATGAGGAAGTACTGAATAGGATTGGGGAGAAGAGAAGTTTGTGGCACAACTTGACCAGAAGAAGGGATCGGTTGGTAGGACATGTTCTGAGGCAACAAGGGATCCCCAATTTAGTATTGGAGGGTAGCGTGTAGGGTAAAAATCGTAGAGGGAGACCAAGGGATGATTACACTAAGCAGGTTCAGAAGGATATAGGTTGCAGTAGGTACTGGGAGATGAAGAAGCTTGCACAGGATAGAGTAGCATGGAGAGCTGCATCAAACCAGTCTCAGGACTGAAAACCACAACAACAACATATTGCGATGATGGCAGGTGACTCGCCCAACGACTCACTATGCTTTTGTTCACTGTCAGTTCTCCGTAGACATTCTACTAAGGCCTATGGTGATCTGCGATGCTCTGGATTTCCTCCAAAAGAAACTCAGTGAGAGCTCTGCTTGGAACGTACATCAGTTTCAGACGGCATTTCGAAGACTCTGTATAGCGCCGACACCTACTGGAACTTTATAAAACTACAGAGCTAAAGCGGGAATATTCCACTACGTCCCACAAAAAGTTAGCCGAGAAAAAATGTGTTGCATTACTTATTGAATGCTTCTTTTAACTATGTCTGGCTCTTAAAACTGAAGTGGCAGAGCCTGTGTTGAACTCTTCCCTCATTCACGATCAAACTGAAAATGAACCGACTAGTCATGCGGCTGCACACAGCTCTCGTGCTGTACCGTCGCATGTATCCAATCTGAGCACAAAAGTTCTTGGACGAAAGGCGCAGTTAGCCACAGGGAGCTAACAGAGGACTGAAACAACACTGCTAATTAAAACGCATCAGGACTTTTAGTGCCCGAGCGTTGGCTAGGAAAATAAGTATTACGCGACAGCAACACTGCCATTCATAATGTTAGCCGTGGAACCGTTACAAACGGCTGTTAAATATACTGGTTACCTGAGTGAACCTTTCACTACGTAGCAGACTGTGTGCTAATATAAAATTTCCCGGCATATTACAGCTATGTGCGAGACCGGGATTCGAACCAAAGGACCTTGCCCTTATCTGATCGACTAAGCTGCCCACGCATGACTCAAGATCTTCGCTCACATTTCAAATTCTGCCATTACCTGGTGCTGCTTTCCAAACTTAAGTGAAGCTTCTGCTGCATACCTCGTGGGAGAAGCGCTCCTGGGTGAAAGGCTATCGCGGAGAAATGGCTTTGACTCAGCTTTGAGTGCTGTTTCGATAGAGATTCGTTCACTTTGCGGTGGAATGTGCAATGTTTTGAAACTTTCAGGAAGATTAAAACTGTCTGTCGTACTGAGACTCAAATCCGAAAAGTCATGGTTTTAGGTTCGTGTCACGACGTGGCGCACAACTTGAATTGGTCATTTCATTGCTGGATTTGATATATCGGTCGCCAGTTTTTTTGTATAGTATCGTTCACTGTTTTGTGGTTGGCGTGGTCCTCCGGCGTTTCTGAACATGCAACAAATCTGAAAAAGCCACACACAAATATAGCTGTTATGGAGACGAATTCATCCGAGTTCATAATGTGCAATGCTAAATATCTTGCTGAAAAGTAAAAAGATGCACTTCTTGACAAGGGAGGATTTGTTACAATTTGATGTCATCCAAGTCATGATGGAAAAACCTAACACAGTGTTATAAGCAAAAAATTATAATTGTGATGGATAACTGCGTACGACAAGGATTCAGGTCCTTTCCTTGCTGACAATAATAGCATCATTTGTAAGAAAAGAAGCAGTTAGATCTGACATTGTCCAAAATTGTAAGCCTCATACATTTGGTGAGATGGGTTATGAAAGAGGGTTGGGTTGGGTTCTTTGGGGAAGGAGACCAGACAGCGAGGTCATCGGTCTCATCGGATTAGGGAAGGACGGGGAAGGAAGTCGGCCGTACCCTTTCAAAGGAACCATCCCGGCATTTGCCTGGAGCGATTTAGGGAAATCACGGAAAACCTAAATCAGGATGGCCGAACGCGGGATTGAACCGTCGTCCTCCCGAATGCGAGTCCAGTGTCCAACCACTGTGCCACCTCGCTCGTTATATGAAAGAGGCCAAGACATCATCGAAAAGTAATAAGTTTCACACCATGTTAGAGATATTCACAAAAACCTTTAAAGACAATAAATTGAGAGAAAAACAATTTTAACGAACTATGAGAACAAAATGAGATTTTCACTCTGCAGCTGAGTGTGCGCTGATATGAAACTTACTGGCAGATTAAAACTGTGTGCCCGACTGAGATTCGAACTCGGGACCTTTGCCTTTCGCGGGCAAGTGCTCTACCAACTGAGCTACCGAAGCACGACTTTCTCGCGGCGCGAGTTGTGTTTGTTCCAAGTTCAGTGCGACTATGGCACACACATGGCGCCACGATACGATCAAAATTACTTTCCAACCAGATCACGCGCGTCCTCGAGCCTATGAAATAGGACAGTTCATACGCGACGGTCTACATTTAGATCCGGCGACTGTCGTCGGAATACATTTTTCTATAACGGCGAGCGTGCAGAGGTCTGTGCGACAGTGGTTTCTAAATACTCGCTCTCTCTCCGATTCAAACATTCTGACGGGCATATCGGTGCAGTGACGGTGGATCATGCAGGCATGGGCCTAGGGACTGTAAGGGTTTTTGAGCTCCCCTTCGTGGTCCCAGAGGAAGTTGTCAAGGACGCCTTCCGACCATATGGCAATGTTATCAGCCACGTTGCAGAAAAGTGGCAAACCTTCTCGACGTATAAGGTCTACAATGGTGTGCGTCAAATTAAACTTGAGCTCAAGAAACATGTGCCGTCCTATTCGAACATCGGTGGCTGTCGTGCAATCATCATGTACGACGATCAACCGCGTACCTGTTCCGGATGTGGGCAGGAAGGCCATGTTCGATCGAGCTGCTTACAACGTAGAATTACGCAGATACCAGTGGGAGACTCCGTTTCCCCGGCGGGGACGACAATCCTGCCCCTCACGATGCGCACCATAGTTGAGGACGAAACGGGGGATCAGACACATCCATCGACGCCAGAAGTACCAAGGGAGGAAGAGGAGGGACCCTCGGTGCCAACCCATATGTCGCCCCCTCCACAGCAACAACAGCAGCAACAGTCCCACGGACTCCAGACGCAACACAACATTCAGAACGCGATGGACGTGGACGCGAACATTGTCCCGACAGCGGCTTTCCTAGCGGAAGGTGATACGACGCTGGATTGCCTCCCACGTTCGGATACGGATGTCCACGTTCGAAAGCAACGTTCGCCTCGACGACGCAAGCGACGTCGGTGGACCCCTTCTGACGGTTGCCTCCTACACACGGCCGGTCAAGAAGGTGACATCTCATAAGACAGCATGGATGCTGCGCCTGCTGAGGATCTAAGTGGTGTAGACGGTTCACTTGCCCATACTACGAGTGCCCAGTTACTTCTTGCACCACAAACGCGGCAGGTCGCGTCGATGGATGGCGCTCCGTCTACCTCTACCAAAGACGACGTACGTGAGAGAGATTTAGGTGCCGATCAGCTACACAGCATCGTGTTGCACCCATTGTGGTCGGACGATGTTGAGGAACTTCCTGAAGAGGGCACGGGTGACAGGGGAGGGGGCGGCATTGGGGATGCCACTCCTAGCGTGAAAGACTCATAATTTGTAACGGGTTTGGTGGGTCCGGCATCTCTTGCGGTTAGCTTTGATTGCCATGGCGTCTATCCTAGGTGAAGAGGCTAGGCAGCACACCTTTCGCCTTGCCACAATCAATATCAACGCGATAAGGGCACCACACAAACTGACAATGCTACAACGCATGCTCGATGCGGCGGACATCGACGTGGCCCTCTTACAGGAAGTATGTGTCGCTAGTTTCCCTGACTTATACGGATATACCGCCCACATCTCCCACGCCTCTTTTACCGATTGTGGTGTGGCTGTTCTGCTACGGGACGGTTTGGCGGCTACGGACGTACCGTACTTACCGAGTGCAAGAGCCATGGTAGTAATAGTCAACGGTGTACGACTCATCAATGTACGAGTATATGCCCCTTCAGGATCAGGGAGACGTAGAGATCGGGCCCGCTTTTTTCAGAAGATATTACGCGTCTATTTATGGGCCGCATAGACGATATGGTGATCGGAGGAGATTTTGACTGTACATTATCTCCATCTGATCAGCAGCCACATCACGTCCCGTGTGCGGAATTGGAAATGCTAGTGCGTGACCTCCACCTGATTGACACGTGGCGCCACATCCATGGCCCAGCTCCAGGTTACACCCATTATACAAGCCATTCATCAAATCGGTTGGACAGGATTTACATCACAAGCACCCTTTCGACGGCGACGAGAGGAGCAGAGCTCTGGCCCACTGCATTCACCGACCACACAGCCTACATTGGCACCATTGCCCTCCAACCTGCACGTGTGTGGCGCAGTAGGCCCCCCTGGAAACTGAACGTCGCCCATCTGGACGAGCCGGCATGTAAAGGTGCTGTCGAAGAGTCGTGGAACGCGTCCTTACAGCGTCGTGGTCGTTACCGATCGACCCTCAGTTGGTGGATTGAATGTGCGAAGCCAGCTCTTAGGCGCACCTTCATGGCTTACGGCCAGGAAGCAGCGGCATGGAGGAGGAGCACGGAAAACTTTTATTACACCGTCCTACGGGAATGTCTTGCTATGGAGCCCTCACCTGACAGGCAGATCGCAGTCAATCGCGCGAAAGCGCAGCTCGTCTCCTTAGCACGCCATCATTTACAAGGCGCTGTTATACGGTCGCGTGCTCCAGACACGATACAATCAGAAAGGCCATCTATGCACCACGTGCTCATAGAACGCAGGGGGCGCCGTAGGGCACTGGTAACCGACATGATAACCGACGACGGTCGACACGTGGTAGAACAAGCAGATATAGCAGAAGCCTTCTATGGGCATTACGCTCAACTTTATTCAGCAGTGCTCCCTGATATGGCGACGGTAGACACCGTTTCAGCACATGCCCACGGTACAGTTCCACCAGACATGGTACCGACTTTACTGGGAGAAGTGACAGAAGAGGAAGTGCTCGACGCCATTGGTAAAGGGCCCGCATCTCGTGGTCGTGCGGTAGCGTTCTCGCTTCCCACGCCCGGGTTCCCGGGTTCGATTCCCGGCGGGGTCAGGGATTTTCTCTGCCTCGTGATGGCTGGGTGTTGTGTGCTGTCCTTAGGTTAGTTAGGTTTAAGTAGTTCTAAGTTCTAGGGGACTTATGACCACAGCAGTTGAGTCCCATAGTGCTCAGAGCCATTTGAACCATTTGAACCATTGGTAAAGGTGCTCCCCATAAATCACCAGGAATCGATGGGTTACCATTAGAGTTCTATCGCGCCTTTAAACAACTGTTGCTACCGTGTTTGATTGAAATTTGCCAGGAATTGATGTCCCCGGGTATAACATCGCCTGCACCATTCTTGGAAGGTCTGATTGTCCCCATCCATAAACCGAAGGGACGGAATCATAACCGCGCTTTTCCTGGCTGCTATCAGAACGTATTCGCGGCACACTATTGCACGTCTTGTCCGGCGATCAGACGTCCTTGGGGGGACCCAACAACATCAGAACCGCGTTATGTCGTTACCGAGATCTCATCTCCCTTGCACGGGTGAGATGTTTACCGGCAGCCCTGGCGTCTATCGACTTTAGCCAGGCTTTTGACCGTGTGGGCCACACTTTCCTCACGGCCGTTCTACGGCGCATGGAATACCCCGACCCCTTTATCACAGTGTTGACACGCCTACTACATGGTGCAACTTCTCGAGTTCTTGTTAATGGAAGACTGACGGCACCCATGCCGATCCGCCGATCAGTACTACAGGGATGTCCATTATCGACATTGTTATTTGCATTGGCCTTAGAACCTTTGTTGTGTGGTCTCCGAGACAGGCTCACTGGGATACAGTTCGGCGGCTCCATCTATCGCTGCACCGCATATGCGGATGATTTGATGATCGTCATACGTGGAGCTGACGACATGGCCGCGGCTTTGTACTGGATTGCAACCTACGGTACAGCTTCTGGTAGCCAAATCAACGTTGACAAGTCCGTCGCCTTGAGCATCGGGATTGGGCTACCGCAGGAACACATTGCCCCCTTACGCTTCAGTGATACTGTACGCTGCTTGGGCTTAGATTTCATGAACGACATGCGACGCGCGACGACGCTCAATTATCGACGCCTTCTTAACCAAATTAGGGCCGGAATTGCAAATCAGCGCTTGCGATCCCTCAACATCGCTCAGCGGGCGTATTATGCCAATGTATACCATGCGTCCCGCATACCGCATGTCGCCCAAACGCTACCCATTCCGAAGCCCTTGGCTCGTAGCATTATGGCAGCGCTGGGATACTTCGTCACCGCTGGTATGTTACTGAAGATCAGATACGTATCTCTTACCCTCCCCAAGAAAAAAGGTGGTCTCGGCCTAGTTAACGTCCATGATAGGGCCATTGCCTTCTATGTTAGCTCACATTTACGTCTGCTGCGCCGTTGTCCTACGAGCCTGACGAGTCTGCTTCACTAAGAGCGCCGGTGCCACTACAGGACATCCCAGCGCCCCTCTTTTATATAGGACGTTTCTATTTAGAACAAAGTTATTGCAGTGTCACGCTCACGACACCACAAATGGCCACAACTCGACGCCTATATCATGACATGCTGCAACGCCGCCCCCTAAATGTGGTCGAACTAAAATATCCTGACGTACGGTGGCGCGTGGTGTGGAAGACTGTACACGATGCCATGCTTGATTCCGATGTTGTTTCTCAATGGTACGTAGTCGTTAATGGGAAGCTGGTGACGCAAGAACGTCTCTACAATATTCACATGGCAGAATCTCCCAATTGTTTGGGTTGTAATACAGTAGATTCTGACGAGCACCGCCTCAGCTGTGGAGAGGCGGAACCGGTTTGGCACCTAGTGCGGCAGATGCTGGCTTATCTCTTGCGAGTTAGGCCGGAGCATATATCTGCACGCACGTTATTGTTTCCGGATGAGACATTTTACCCCAAGACTCGAACCAACTCTGTCACCTGGATACGTGGACATGCAGTCCATTACCTCTGTCGTGACGGAAACAAGAATTTCCTTGACTTCTGGCTTTATTTGCAAGAAAGACATCATGCTATTTCCGGGCATACCAGATATCGACAGTGCTTCGCAAACTACCTATAGAGTGCCTTTCACAGCCCGCCGTGTAGCTGGAATGTTCCAGGCAGTAGCAGATGAGGTCAGAACGAACTGCAAACGAGCATATATTGAACAATCTTTATCAGTGGGCGCAGTCGCTGGGAAGCCTCACTATGACGTGGTAGCTTTCTTTTCATGTTATTTATGTTTCATATCTTCGATGGCGTCTTCATTCTGTTTTAGTTTTCCAGGCTTGATTAACTATGACTGTTCGCACATTGATATCTATATAACTAAACAAAAAAGATTAAAAAAAAGTGGGCAGGAGACCAGCTTTCGAATCCAAATAAATACACAAGAACAAAATAAGAACAAAATGAACAACAAATAAAATATAATAAAGTATTATACCCTTTCCTTTCTCCTTTTATTTTGTTTTTTTATACAAAGTTCAGAGGCATATTTAAAAAAAAAAAGTTGGTAGAGCACTTGCCCGCGAAAGGCAAAGGTCCCGAGTTCGAGTCTCGGTCGGGCACACAGTTTTAATCTGCCAGGAAGTTTCATATCAGCGCACACTCCGCTGCAGAGTGAAAATCTCATTCTGGAAACATCCCCCAGGCTGTGGCTGAGCCATGTCTCCGCAATACCCTTTCTTTCAGGAGTGCTAGTTCTGCAAGGTTCGCAGGATAGCTTCTGTAAAGTTTGGAAGGTAGGAGACGAGGTACTGGCAGAAGTAAAGCTGTGAGTACCGGGCGTGAGTCGTGCTTCGGTAGCTCAGTTGGTAGAGCACTTGCCCGCGAAAGGCAAAGGTCCCGAGTTCGAGTCTCGGTCGGGCACACAGTTTTAATCTGCCAGGAAGTTTCATATCAGCGCACACTCCGCTGCAGAGTGAAAATCTCATTCTGGAAACATCCCCCAGGCTGTGGCTGAGCCATTTCTCCGCAATATCCTTTCTTTCAGGAGTGCTAGTTCTGCAAGGTTCGCAGGATAGCTTCTGTAAAGTTTGGAAGGTAGGAGACGAGGTACTGGCAGAAGTAAAGCTGTGAGTACCGGGCGTGAGTCGTGCTTCGGTAGCTCAGTTTGTAGAGCACTTGCCCGCGAAAGGCAAAGGTCCCGAGTTCGAGTCTCGGTCGGGCACACAGTTTTAATCTGCCAGAAAGTTTCATATGAGAACAAAATTCAGGTAGCAGGAGAGAGTTTTCTAACGGCTTCTAAATGTGTAGGCCTAATGTCATTTATCACATTCCAGACAACGATATAAGAAAGGGTTTAAATGCGAAACCAGTGATGTTCAGATCTCAGTAAGTGTTAACTGTTATGTGTACAGATGTTGAAAAAAAGGAAGGATGCCTAAAGTAATGACGTCATATCGACCCAAATACGGGACGGAAGACGAAAATCTGCTGTTTTTCACTCTTATGTGACTGATTAGCGGTATTATCTGAACTGAATCTCCTTCTGCATCTAGATACATATCCAGCAGGTCATCACACTGTGCGTGATGGAGGGTATCTTCGACTACTGCTGGTCATTCCATTTACTGTTCCAAACGGAGCCAGGGGAAACGCCTGTCTATACGCTTTTTTACAAGCCCTGCAGTCTCTTATCCTGTCTTTGCAGTCCGTACGTGATATGTGTGTTGCTTGCTATAGGATCGTTCTGCAGTTCTCAAAACTTCCTCAACAGTGTTTCGCGAAAAAAAAAGTTCTTCCCTCAAAGAATTATCGTTTAAGGTAACATTTCCGTGATACTTAAGTGCTGTTCAAGCTTACTGGTATAAATCTAGCAACACGGCTCTCAATAATTGCTTTGGTGTCATCCCATGACTTGACATCGTCGGGATCCCAAAGACTCCGGCAGTAGTCAAAAATCGAAGTCTTCTGCGTTATAGATGAGCTACACTTTCCTAGAATCCTTCAAGTAATTCGAAGTCGACCTTATGTGTCCGTTCCATTTCACATCGCTTTGCAAAACTCCTAGATGTATAATCAGCGTGGCTTTATCAAAGAGAACACCACTAACACTGTATTCGAAAATTATACTCTTACTCATCTTCAGTAACTTACGTTTTTACTATATTTAATAATAATCTGTTATTCATCATACCAAACAGAAATTCTGTCCAAATTAATCTATATCCGTCTACACTCATTTAAAAAATGACAATGCCACGTACACTAGAACTTCATCAGCAAACAGTACCTGATTGTTGTTCAAGCTATCTAAAAGATCGTGTGTGTATTTATAGGAGAACAGCGGTCTTATACAGGGCTCTGGGGCACTCCTGACCATACCTATGCCTCAAATGAACACATGCTATCCAGGACAACGTACTGGGTTCTATTACCTAAAATGTAAACAATGAGTTTGGAATCTTACCCTCTCCGAATGGATGTTGACATGTCTGTTCTTGATACGTGTGGTCTTACACTGGAGACGATGCATAATGCAGACCCACTGCCTTATGGAGTCGCCCTGCTTGAGCTTCTAGTGTTTCCTATAAAGATACGAAAAAACTTCAGCAAAAAAATACTGTGTAAAGCGTACACTGTTACATAAATATCTGTTCCTGATTACTTTACACCGCAGTCTTCAGCTTTAACCATTAAACACTGGTGTGAAAAACGTAGGGACGGAAGAAACCTTTGCATTATGTACCGCTACCCATTAACATAGCACGATTAAGCTTGGACCATACACTAGTAGAAAGAGGTATGGTACGTTGAATAACTGTAGGAAATACAAATGGTTCAAATGGCTCTGAGCTCTATGCGACTTAACTTCTGAGGTCATCAGTCGCCTAGAACTTAGAACTAATTAAACCTAACTAACCTAAGGACATCACACACATCCATGCCCGAGGCAGGATTCAAACCTGTGACCGTAGTGGTCGCTCGGTTCGGACTGTAGCGCCTAGAACCGCAAGGTCACTCCGGCCGGCTTTGAACTGATCGCGGCAGCGATAGAGTCAGACTGACATATCCAAAACATTCCTCGTATTCCATAAACGTTTTGAGGTGTCGAAATGAGGTTTAGCAAATGATGGCACATAGAGAGATAGAGAGAAGAGTATTTTGTCGCATGGTTGTTATGCATTATCTACCTTGTTATTGTACTAACTGAAGACTTTGCCGATGAAAGAATATAACTTTTAAGAGTTGTCGATGGTTGGTGAAATGAGAAATGCTGTGGGTTTTGGAACAATATACGTGAGATCATTAAACGTTTATTTTGTACCGACGATTTGCTTTTTCATAAGATGCTGATTTTATTTTTCCTCAGCTCCTCATTTAATAAATCACCATTTCAGAATTCTCTTCGCAGTTGCGTCTGTACATCACGTTAGTGAGGTGAGTCTGTGTAAACTCCGCTGAGTTTTGGCAAGATAAGTAAATTTTAACGTGGCAACAACACTCCGGCCGGCGTACGAAATACACTATGAAATGAACAGGAATGACGCTCTTATTCAAAGACAATAATTATCCTGGAATCACCGCGATTTGTGATGGTCCCCTTGACAATACAAAAGCTGGGACACCCTTCTTAAGCCGGCCGGTGTGACCGAGCGGTTCTAGGCACTTCAGTCTGGAACCGCACGACTGCTATGGTCGCAGAACCGAATCCTTCCTCTGGCATGGGTGTATGTGATGTCCCTAGGTTAGTTAGGTTTAAGTAGTTATAAGTCTAGGGGACTGATGACCTCAGATGTTACGTCACTTCAGTGCTCAGAGCCATTTAAACCATCTCACTTTGGTTTAGAAATAACAATTTTTTATAGTGAAGCGATAGAACTCTTACTAAACATATTGTTTATCACTACGAAAGATTACATCTTCACTTTCCTGTAAGTCGAATTATTGTCCGACTTGTTACAGATACCTACCAGGTATCGGTTTCGTATGTAAACATTCTCTGAATTATTCTCCGTTCCACGATCACCAACGTCTCCCTCAATTTTTAAAATTTTTTTATCTTGCTATTTACGCTGAAGCTCGCTGTTTTGATATACTTGATACCTACAGTACACTCTCACAATAATTCTATCATGGACATTGTGATAGATGGGACGTGACTCCTACTTACCATAAGCGCCTTCTGGTTTCATTTATGCATGGGTTACTGTTCAGCGTCACGCTCCATGTTATTCTTGCAAACCTTTCATAATAGCTTTCCCAGACCAGTAAGTCGTCACTTCTTTGATCATTTTCTAACAACTATCGCCAAGATTACGCTTCCTACAACTTCTGTAATGTGATTATTGTAATTTTTGTTGTTGTAGTCTTCAGCTAACTTTTTTTATTTTTTTGACATCAGACTGCCGACTTATTTGATGCGGCCCGCCACGAATTCCTCTCCCGTACCAGCCTTTTCTTCTTAGAGTAGCACTTGCAGCCTAGGTCCTCAATTATTTGCTGAATGTACTCCAGTACCTGTCCTCCTCTACTGTTTTTACTCTCTGCAGCTCCCTGTAGTACCATGGAAGATATTCCCTGATGTCTTAACATATATCCTATCATTCTGTCCCTCCTCCTTGTCAGTGTTTCTCACATATCCCTTTCCTCTCACATTCTGCGCGGAAGCTCCTCATTCTTTGTCAGTCCATTTCATTTTCAACATTCGTCTGCAGCACGACATCTCAAATGCTTCGATTTTCTTCTATTTCGGTTTCCCCAAACGCCGTGTTTCACTATCATACAATGAGGTGCTCCATTTGTACATTCTTAGAAATTTCTTCCTCAGATTAATGTCTATTGATGCTAGTAGATTTTTCTTGACCAGGAATGCCCTTTTTGCCATTTTTAGTTTGCTTTTGATTTCTAGCTCCGCGTCCGTCATTGGTTACTTTACTGCCTAGGTAGTAGAATTCATTAACTTCATCTACTTCGTTACTATCAATCCTGATTTTAAGTTACTCGATTTGCTCATTTGTGCTACTTTTCATTACATTCCTCTTTCTGCCATTTACTCTGAATCCATATTCTATACTCATTACCCTGTTAACTCAGTATGTAACTCTTCTTCACTTTCACTCAGGATAGCAATATCATCAGCGAATCATATCGTTGGTATCCTTTCACCATGGATTTTAATTCAACTCCTGAACCTTTCTTTTATTTCCATCTTTGCTTCTTCGACGTATAGACTGAACAGCATGGGCGAAAGTCTACATCCCTGTCTTTTCATTCGAGCACCCCGTTCTTGGTCTTCCACGCTCATTGTTCCCTCTTGGGTCTTGTACATGTTGTATATTACCCGGATCTCCCTATAACTTACATCTTGCACCATTTCATATTGTCGAACCCTTTTTCCAGGTCGACAAATCCTATGAAGGCGTTTTGATTTTTCTTTAGTTTTGCTTCCATCACCAAGTGCAACGATGCGTCTCTTGTGACTTTACTTTTCCTAAAGCCAAACTGGTCACCATCCATCGGATCCTCAGTTCTATTTTCCATTCTTCTGTATGTTATTCTTGTCAGCAACTTGGATGCATGAGCTATTAAGCTTGTTGTGCGATAATTCTCGCACTCGTCAGCTCTTGCAATCTTGGGAATTGCGTAGATGTTGTTCTTTCAAAAATCCGATGTATATCGCCAGTCTCAAAACATTCCACTGACCAACGTGAATAATCGTTTTGTCATTTACCCAAATGATTTCTAGAAATTCTAATGGAATGTTAACTTTTCCATCAGCCTTATTAGATTTTAAGTCCTCCAGAGCTCTTTTAAATTCTAATTCTAGGTCCCCTAGATCTTCCCCGTGGATTCCTGTTTCTTCCTTTATCACGTCTTCAGACAGTTCCTCCCCTTCAATTAGGGCCTCAATGTACTCTTTCCATCTATCCGCACTCTCCACTGCATATAGCAGTGGAATTCCCACTGCATTCTTAATGTTATGGCTCTTGCTTTTAATTTTATCAAAGGTCGTTTTGACTTTTCTGTAAGCTGTGCTGACTCAGCCCCTTCGTCAATCATTTCTTTTTCGATTTCTTCACACTTTTTTATGTACCCATTTTGTCTCAGCTTCCCAGAATTTCCTATTTATTTCATTCCTAAGTGACCTGACTTTCTGCATTCCTGAATTTCACGGAACATTTTTGTACTTCCTTTGTTCGTCGATCAACTGAAGTATTTGTTGATGGTTTCTTCGTATTTACCATCTCTGTACCTGTGTTTCTCTTCTCAACTTCTGTGATTGATCTTTTCATTCCTCTTCAACCGGACCGCCTGCTGACGTATTTATTAGCACGATCTCTACAGCCTTATAGAACTTGAACTGTGACTCTTCATTCCTTAGTATTTCAGTATCCCACTATTTTGCACGTTGATTCCTCCTGACTAGTCTCTTAAACTTCAGTCTCTTCATCATTATTAAACTGTGATGCGAGTCTATAGCTGCTCTTCGGTACCCCTTACAATCCAACATCTGGTCTCGGAATCTCTGCCTGACATGACATAATCTAACTGAAATTTTCGGTCCCTCTTCTTGTGATTCTTGAAGATAACATTCGCTATAATCATCTGAAATTTATTGGAGTATTCAATTAGTCTTTCTCCTCTCTCATTCCTAGTACCACGGCCATATTCTCCCGTTACCCTTTCTTCTACTTTTTCCCCTACAGTCGCATTCCAACCACCCATAACTATTAGATTTTCATCTCTCCTTACGTACTGAATTATGTGTTGAATATCCTCATACACCTCTTCATCTTACTTTTGCGACGGTGTTGGTTTGCTGGCGATTCTGACGAGAACAACCCTATGACTGAACTGTTTATAGTAACCCAATCTCTACCCTATCTTCCTGTTAATAATAATAAATACTGCTCTTGAAATACCATTTTCCGTTGCTGTTGATATTACCCTACTCATGTGGCCAAAAAACCTTACCTTCCTTCAGTTTCACTTCAGTTACCCCCACTTCACCTAGAGTGAGCCTCAGTGTTTCGGTTTTCAGATTTTCTAGCTTCCCTAACACGTTCAGACTTCTGATAGTCCACGCCCCGACTCGTAGAACGTTCTCCTTTCATTGGTCATTCAATCTTTTTCTTATGGTCACCTCCTTCTTGGCAGTCGCCTCCCGAGATCTGAACGGGGGACTAGTCCGGTATCTTTTATCAGTTGAGAGACCATCGTGGCACTTTTCAAATACAGGACACATGGCTGGTGTATACACATTATATGTTTTTAATGCAGTGTTTTCCACTGGATTTAGTATTCTCATGCCGTTAAGCACTGCTGATTCTTAAGATTATTAGGAGCAGTTCTCCAGCCAAGGGGAAGAGAATGCCCTGAACCTTTGTCCGCACCTCTGTCCTCTTTGAGAAGGCCGTTGGCATAACGAGAGTGACTTCTTATGTCGGAAGTCTTCGGCTACCATTGCTGGTGACACTTTTATTCATAATTTAAGCAGTGCCGACGTCGAACGCGGGACCGAGGACGATTTGATTACTAACGACAGACACTACCTCTACACCGGGTGCAACCTACGTGGATGGGAACCTGCCTACTGTATTGGAGCCGTCGGTCTCCTTCTACACGCTTCCCGCCAGTATCAAATAGAGGGTTCCTTGATGTCTCAGAATATGTCATATCAACGGACCCATTCATTTAGTCAAGTTTTACCACAAATTATTTAATTGCCCCTAACCGATTGAGTACATCTTCATTAGCTTCTGGGTCTACTCATCCAATCTCTGGCAGTCATCCGTAGCACCAGATTACAAAAGATTGTCCTCAGTCTGGTATGAACAGTTTTTTGTTTACGTTTCTCTTCCTAACAAGACTGAACACCAAAGAAATGCTACAGAAAATATTTCTTGGCATTTAAATTTATAATCGATGTTAACAGGTTCTTCTTTTTCAGAAATTCTTTTCTTGCTACTACCCGTCTACATTTTATCCCCTCGGTATTTCGGTCATCGTTAGTTATTTTGCTGCCCAAATAGCAAAACTTATCTACTACTTTCAGCGACTCATTTTTTAATCCAGTTACCCCAGCAACGCCTGATTTAATTAGACTATATTCTATTACCCTTGTTTTACTTTTGTCGATGTTCATCTTAAAATATCTTTTGAAGACATCCGTTCAGCTACTCTTCCAAATTCCTAGCCCCTCTGAAACAAGTACGTCATCAGCAAACTTTAATTCCCTTTTCAAATTTCCTATTCTTTCACTTTATTCGACTCTTACAACCACAGTCTGATTTCTGTACAACTCGAGAATAATCTTTCGCTCCCTGTGGGCAACAGATGGTACTGTTTCTGACCCTTGAGTTTACAATCTCCTCATTCTGTAAAGTCTGAAACGCGTTTGTCATTGTTTTCGATACTGTTTCTCAGTGATAGAGGAATTCTAAGAATTAACGAAACAGAATCTGTGATTAAATAATTTAAGTCTTTTAGTTTAATGCTCAGTCTTTTGACGTTATACATTTTACTAGTCTGTCATCACTCCAGATTAAAAGTGATTTACGAATGACAGAATCTAACTAATTCCTTCATTTTTTATCATAATCAGTCACTATTATTTTTAACTTCGTTTCTTTCCTTCCTAATCCTTCTACTAGTGTCGTTTTCTTGACTTTTATATTTAGGTACACACTTAGTTTTTCTCAGTTAGTAAGTACCGGGAGTTTATAACGTTGCTAGTAATTTACCAAATGCGGTGTTTGCTAAGGCAAACAAGGTTTTGAGACTTCATCCTAAATTTTACATTTAGTATGCCTGTTATCGTCTAACTTCTTTTTACAATTTTTATTACTCACCGTAAGTTTTTTGGTTGAGTGTATGAATGTTGTGTGATAAACTCGTATTATTTCCATGGAGTATCTTCTCTTCACTTTTATCATTATCATCAATAATGTGTCAGATTACTTGAAAACACGTAAATGTATTATTAATTAATGTAAAATGTAGTGCTACTGCGTTCTGAAAGGTGGTTGAGGCTACATTTTAACACTGATTTTAACAACCACCCTAACGTATCCGTCATGGATAAAATCAAAGATCTTTTATTGTTAATATCAGTGTATATCATCTTACTGGATACCTTACACGATCATTACCTGTTCTGCAATATAATTTACCTGACTACAGATGTGTCTGGCCTCTCTCGCTCTCTCTCCCTCTTTTCTCTCATTTCCTTCTGTGTCTCTAGTGTGTCTCTCTCTCACTTTTCCTTAATCTTATGGTATTTATCGTCTCTGTACGGAGTGAACTAGCTGTAGCTGTCTATTACCAGCGCTAGTTTTCTTTCGCTAAACATCCAGCTGAAAGAGGCAAGCAAGGACTTAGGTGATCCATCACGCCTTTGTTTAGTGGTAAATGTTATTGATGAATAAAGTGGAACACTAATAAGCATGTAAGCCACACACAGTTGAGTTACTCGTCGGAAACACATAATGCAATGGTATTATGATTACAACGAAAGGGTGTGAAGTGATCAATTATTTGCTAATTTTTGAAGTTGAACGCCTTTTATAGAAATCACCATTTCTCTGTCTCTGTCGCTCTCTCTCTCTCTCTCTCTCTACCGCTGTTTTAGAAGCTTTCTTACCGATTTTCTGTCCTGTGGCAACTGACAATCTCTTCATGTCACAGTAGCACTTGCATTCAACGTCCTGAATTACCTCTTGTATATATCCCAACCTCTGCCTTTCCCCACACAGTTCGCCCTCCATGGCTTAATTTAGTACAATGAGAGTTAGTTCCTGATGTCTTAAGGCACGCCGGCCTGAGTGGCCGTGCGGTTCTAGGCGCTACAGTCTGGAGCCGAGCGACCGCTCCGGTCGCAGATTCGACTTCTGCCTCGGGCATGGATGTGTGTGATGTCCTTAGGTTAGGTAGGTTTAATTAGTTCTAAGTTCTAGGCGACTGATGACCTCAGAAGTTAGGTCGCATAGTGCTCAGAGCCATTTGAACCAATCTTAAGGCA